>NC_068993.1:51026871-51028934 GCF_001194135.2 Octopus bimaculoides
TTCTTCTTTTCAAGTTTTAAAATATTCTGTGAAGTATCCATAGTCACATGTGTTTCGATGAATTAAACCAATGCATTTTGAAGAAACTTTTGTTATTTCAACCAACGAAAACCAGTCAAACCGCCGCTTATCATTTCATATTCTTAAAAAATATTTGTCCTTCTCAAGGGCTGTACAACGCACTTAGCCAAACAGAAGATTTTCTTTCTCCAATTTACGCCCGTCTTCGCCCGTGTTATAAATGCTTTGGGAAGTATTTGGAGCTGAAACAAGTTTTCTAACATGAGTTAGCCCTTAGGGACTTAATCTATTCATTTAGATAATTTCTACCTCCGTTTTCACTCTAGGGATTCTTGCTCAATAAGATTGTATTTTTACAATGGTTCTTCTTCCCACGCAAACTTTGAGAGCATTTCATATTCCTCCCCATACTTATTGCCCATTAATATAATTGTTATAATACATATTGACCCCTTTATCCATTTTCTTTAGGCAATACGATGAATGGGGCTCTTAAGAGTAATTATCCTTATCCAGCGTTTGAGATCTCTAGTTTATGCTTCCAGCCGGAGCGCTTAGCCTAACGTGTTTGGCAACCTTGATCTGTGCCTGGACAACACAATTAGCTTAAGACCAGAGGGTTTGTTTGCTCTTCCTGATCCAAAAGCTGAAAACACACATCTCACCATCGTGAGTGCAACAATACACAAAAGATCTGTAGATTCAAAACCAGGATAATTCAAGGTCATAAATTGATGTGGTAACGTACTAATAGTTGGATGACTGGTCGTGGCTGGAGCACTTGCTGAATCAAGGCTGAAATGGTTGTCTAAAAAAACAACAACGACGGCTGTCACGTTGACGAAGCAACGAGAGAACCTCTGTGTGATCGCTCGACCTGCCTGAAATAAAAGTCAAATGTTTCTCAAATCACGTTCAAGTAACTGTCCTAAAAACACGATGTTTTGATAAAAGACGAAATGGTCATATCCGGAATATATTCGATCAGGGACTCGCTCGATCAAGATTATCTTAGGGATACACAACCACAAAATCTACCATTTTGATGATTAGCTAAGAGCTTCGAGTAACTTCAGAGAATTCCTTGAAATTATAATTTTGTCTATTCATGATAACGTTACAAAATATATGGAATAAGTCTTTCCTCTTTCTCTCCCTCACTCACTTTCTCTCCCTCCCCCCTCTCTCTCTCTCTTCTCTCTACGTACACTCATACACATACTAAGACACAGGCGCATATGTGTTTGTTTGTATGAATGTATGTATGTATGTACGTACATACTTACGTACGTAAGTACGTACGTAGGTACGTACGTAGGTACGTACGTAGGTACGTACGTAGGTACGTACGTAGGTACGTACGTATGTATGTATGTCTTTATTTCATAAACTAACCGATAAATCCTATTACTAAACTTGATTCAATGATTAAGCACAAGAACTGATTTATTTCTACAATTTTCCTCGCCGAAGCAATTCAGTGAAAGAACAACAACAATAATAATAATAATAATAATAATAATAATAATAATAATAATAATAATAATAATAATAATAATAATAATAAAGAAGAAGAAGAAAAATAAGGTAAAAAGGAACAACTGAACTGTGATTTCTCACCCATGTTTAATTACATACAATATATTGAACGATAAGTTTTATCCATTAATAGCTAACCAGAGGTCAGTTGGGATAAAAGGTCAACAGTTGAAGATATCATATAGTTAGCTGATGTGGATGGATATTTTCTAAAGAAAGAAAGATTAAGAATAAGAACAGTTATAGTGAGTTCTTTTGATATGCTTGCTAGCTGAAAATTACCAGGCTATAAATTACTGCAAGCACACCGACAAATAGACAAGCAGTTCATTAAATAAAAATTATCTTGGAGCTTAAATGTCTGAAGCCAAGTTTTCCATTAACCTAGAAGATTTACTTCCAATTTTCCCACGACTCTTAGATAATATCTCCGAATTGGAGGACGGGTTTTGTTTTACCATATTCGCCGCACACACCGAACATATATATGTATATGTATATAT
>NC_068993.1:51029406-51032923 GCF_001194135.2 Octopus bimaculoides
GGGGGGGGGGGGGGTGTTCACATAGCCATGCCAGACATAATGATCTGAGATGGGGAAAAGAAATTATGCACAGCGTTATAAATCAGTTGTCCAACAGACGTTAAGATAATATTAACGATAACAGAGAAGGAAAATATGTGGCAAACTAATGAGAAATCTGCAGATATTAAACCCAGACTATAGACTTTCGATTTGTGCCTTTGATTATTGTTACACTTGGTTATATAATTAACGCCCTCAACACCAATTTACTCATATTTTCTTGTAATCGTGTCGGCGTTCACTCAGGATGTGTTGAATCAACTCCAGTCAATGAGTCCATCGTATCCCAAACAGAAACCGACCACGCATCGCAAACACAGACGTCTGCAGCGAAAATCGTTAAACGATGCACACCATATACGCGAGAACCGGATGTCGATTCAAATTAGACTTCATTGCATTAATACATTTGCATCTGTTTTCTTTACCATTCAAGTTACACCGAGCAAGATTGTTGTTACGACTGCATTGCGGGTGAATTCATCCTGTTGATGACAGACAGTATGACCAAAATTAAAGGAGGCATTTTTTGAGCCAAGGTTTTTGTATGGAATGACCTGAGCCGCGAAGACTCCAAATCATGTAAACAGGCGCACATACGTTCTCTGTCACGCCGTTTGTTTCTTTTTCTGCCTCTCTCTCTCTCTCGGAAGTATTATCTCATAGATTAATTTTAATAACCTTTACCGAATGTTTACTGGACCAAAATCTATGGAAGGCAGTTGACACAAATTACAGGCCATTGAGCTGATGATCGCTTGTTTGGGCTCTCAACTTCTAATGTAGGCGTAAAAGGAAACAACATGACATGCTCTGCGTCTGTCTTCTCTGTTTCGCGTGTTGTGTGTCAGAGTTCGACTATCTGCTAATTATTTACTTGTTCATTGTTGGACACTGTCAGTCCACCTCTACTTCTCTCCCCACCCTCAGTCCTTGAACACTCATTTTCGCAAGTCCATTGATTTGCTACACTGATGTAATACTATCTCAGCTGTTTTCCACTTTGCCGCTGCGTGGAGGCATTCATTGTAGGTAATGAGTTGCTGAATGGTTTAAAGTGCAAGTTCATTTATAAAGTGGTCCAAGTATGAAAACCCTTTGATATTGCGATAGCGTTTGATATCCAAGGAATACAGGGTGTTCGGAATAAACTTGACAGTTTGCATATATTGAAAAGAAAGTGTAATATCCCATCTACAAATAACGTGTTTTAAAACGTCAAAAATGTCAATTAGATTATGGCTGGGAGACACGTTTACTCAAAGTAACCACGCTCATCTTCCACTATGGCCTCAAGTCGCCTCCAGAACCTTTTGCATGCGTTTTTGGTTGTGTTCTTGGGAAGATCTTCGAATACTTCCTTGATCTTGGCCACCAACTCGGCCTTGGCGTTGCAGGCAGAACGGTTGGTGTCTTTCTCAACTGCGTCCCACACGCTGTAATCGATGGACTTATTATAGGAAGAAGTCCATAAATTGTGACTAATCGAGTCGTAGAAATTCTCCGACAACCATTTCTCTTTCCGGAGGTATGGTAAGAAGTGTGCTGCTACACATATAGCCTTTCAGCAGCAATCCTCTCCAGCCAAGGTTTAATCACTTCTTAAAGCCGTCTTAATTGAGCCTAAAGCCTCATTCAAAGATGTGGGGGTTTATTCCAGGGTGCAGGCACAGGCAGAACGTATGCTGTGTCCCTTTCCGCTAATAACAACTTCGTAGTCGCCGTTGCAGCTGTCCAAGTCACGTCTTACAGCCTCTACAGTGTTCACAAAGCATTGAGCAGCGGTCATGATATCAGCATTTTGACACCCGGCACGAATTCTCATGCTACAGATAACTCTTTTCTAATATACAGTTGGCTTTCAGTCCTCCCTGTCAGCTAACTTTTTCTCAACTACAACTTTAATCTTTATGCTCTCCAACGCCATTGATATTTCATCAATAAATCAAGTTGTCCCTGAGAAAAGGAGACATAAAAATCGCCAAATTTATCTCGTTCACCCTATATATATCATAAATGTAGTGAAATTATAACCAATTGTTAGCTCCCAACATGTAATATAAGCATTAAAACAATCTAAACTGACATATTGGTTTCAAGTTTTGGCACAACGCCAGCATTTTCCGAGGCGAGGTTAAGTCGATTACATTGACTCAAGTGCTCAACTGGTACATGTTTTATCGATCTCGAAATGATGAAATACATAGTCGACCTCGGCGGAATTTGAATTCAGTATGTAAAGAACGGATGATAAGTATTTTACCCAGTGTGCTAAGGGTTCTGACAGTTCGTCGCCTTCAGATGATTGACACATTGATTTCAAGTTTTGGCACAAGGCCAGGAAGTTCGTTCGGTGAGGGTATAAGTCGATTACATCGACCCAAGTGCTCAAATGGATGAAAGACAAAATCGACCTCGGCGGAATTTGAACTCAGAATGTAAAGAACGGACGAGATGCTGATCAGCATTTTGCCCGGCGTGCTAACAGTTCTGCCAGCTCGCTGCCTTTAAATGACCGACATATTAACAAGCAGAATACAATCCGTTTGATCAGAGACACAGGTAACATCTCAACTAGAAATTTAAACACCTTGTCACGGAACGTAGGATAACAACTATATACCTGATTAACGAGTAAGAATAGCAAATAAGTATTGTATCACAATGCTTCCATATTGTTCTGTACACCAGTTGAAGATATTTCTCAAATCATCAGCGGCTCTCTCACTCTCGCTGAAATTCGACTTTCATGTCAAGCATGGAATTAGCGTACAAACATCCTTACATGCAGCCATCCCTTGAAATATTGGAAACAGGATGGAAATAATTAAATTCTTGCGCAATGTTCAAACAGCGTATTGTATATGGGAATATTTTTGACAATACAGATATTAAGTTGAAATTCACTTTGAACCAAAATAAATTGAACCATTCCGAAGTCGAAGATGTATTACATATATTAGATTAAAGATGACAGCGTTGAAATATAGGACCAAGCTTTACAATATCTCAAAGGTTTGTCGACTCATTATTCCAGTTTGCTTTTACGTTTACTTGCATCGCAGTTTATGAGATAACAACGGAAAGTCAAAATGGCCAACGAGATACTGTCAGGTTTGACGCTAAGAGCCATCGTTTACATAGAATTATTATATATATCAAGACAGAATATATTTTCTCATGCAGAATTAAACTTATTATCTGTATTGAATGTTACGTAATTATTTTCGCTTATTTGTTATCGGAATTACAGGATTTGGTGAGTAAACCTGATATTTACCGATTATTTTCAACCAAAGGAAAGATGATATAACTCTGCCCTATCGAATATGATAAAAGCTAGTAAATGCATTTGAAATCACGATAGTTTTCTTGTTAGACACAAAGGCTCATTCGCACATGCATCGGACATACAATCACTATCCTTCTCTTCTCTCTCCCTTTTCCTCTGTGCGTGTGTGTGTACATATATATA
>NC_068993.1:51033090-51038235 GCF_001194135.2 Octopus bimaculoides
ACTACTGCTGTCCAGCCAGCCGCCATGATTGACCGCTAGTTCCAAAAGTTTTCTTTTTATATTCTCTCTATGCTTATTTCCTCGTGTTTCGTTCTGTTGAAGAGCGTATGCTCGAAACCTAAAAGATTTTCTCTCCTTCTCGAGCGTTAAACTAATACACCTGTTTGTTGTTTATACACCTGTCTTCGTCTTTTGTTTTTCTGTAAATTTCAACTACATACATACATACATACATATGTATATACATACACACACACGCACATATACGTATACACACACATATACGTATACACACACATACACATTTGCACACACACACACACACATACATATTGGAATTATATCGAAATTATATATACAAGATTAATTATAACCTATACAATAAGTATGTTTATTATATAGCACATATTCTACGGACGTTAGCAGGCACATATAATGAAACTCTAAAATAAACAAATTCAAGGACTATTGACTTTCTCATATTTTCACTCTCTACTTTCTCTGTTCAAATGTTACGAAGAGGATAGAACATCGATGCAAATGCCAATTGAAAGATTAATGCTAGAAACATCACCAAGAGAGGACATTCGAAATAAAATACTTCGAGAACGGAGCAGAGTGAGCGGTGTGAACACAGAGTACCAAACGCACAAGGTCTGCTGAGTCGGGCCGGTTGTAAGGTTCACAGACAAGAGATGGACCGGTGAAGTTGCCGTGTTGTATCCAAGAGATAGGAAACGGCCACTTGCAAGGCCTCAACGGCCATGGAAATACCATTTAGTCAAGCAATTTGGATCAAGATGGGAAAAAATGGCGCAATCAAGACAAAAATGGAAGCGCATTCTAACCAGCGGTGTATAACAGCGTCTGCTGTTCTAGTCGATATTTTGATACTGTGACATCTGCTCCTCAGAGATATGTGTTTTTGTTTGAATGTTGCACACCCACATTCTTGTGGCTAGTAGCATATGATGTATCCAGCCAATTTCCCAGTGAACTGAGATTTTCAGATCAGGTGATGGATGGCCATTCACTTAACAGATATTGATAGAACCCTTTAGAAAATTTTACGTGAACGTCGCTGTTATTATTTAGCTTCTCATAAATTTGCGGTTTTCTGCCACAATAATCAATAATATTATTAAATTATTTTTACTGATATAATTCGAAAATTTAAACCAAACAACCCCAGCCAAAGAAATAAAAAGTATATATATACATATATATATATAAACAAAATAAAAACAGAAAAAAATACGTTGTAAAGTAAATTTCATTTTTATAAGAAGCGAAATACCTCTCTCTAGCCTGCAGTGAATTTCTAGTTTGATATTTAACAATTTTGTTGTTGTTGTTGTTGTTGTTGTTGTTGTTGCTGTTGTTGTTGTTATTATTATTATGTATGTGATTTTCAGACTTTACATGTATTCAGCCTGAAGCTAGAATCAATGAGAACCAGTAACTTCCTACTTGAAGACAGTTCGATATTGACTTAACGCAACAGAAAATATGCCTATAACATATCAAGCAGTAATATCGTTTTACATATGAATTCACGCTATCCATTCTATAAATATAACTGATATAACAAGCCACGCACGCACGCACGCACACAGACACACACATGTATGTATATGTATGTGCATATATGAATATATGTGTATATATGAATATATGTGTATATATATATATATACATATGTATATCTGTCTACCTTTTTGTATTTATCTCTGTATTAGTCTATATATCTAGATGAGTAGATAGATAGATAGATAAATAGATAAATAGATAGATAGATAGATACACAGATAGATAGATAGAGAGGGAGAGAGAGAAAGAGAGAGAGATGTATAACTGTGCGTGTGTAAATATAATCACATATTAAGTTGGTTACTTTTGACTATATTTTACATCTTATTCTTCCAAATCTTCTTTCGTTCTCATAATACTACTATAACTGCTGTTATTGTTGCTGCTGCTGCTGCTGCTACTACTACTACTACTACTACTACTACTACTACTACTACTACTACTACTACTACTACTTTCGTATTTTTCAAATGCTTCAGGTAAGTTTCTTCTACATCACAAAGTACATCCGCATGTTCTTAGACGACTTTGTGCAACATTATCGTATGGAGGTACGAATTGTGCTTGTATCCTACCATTTTATGTATCCCACATATTTCTCTCTCTCTCACTCTCGCGAATTTATTCGTACTTTACATGTGTTTGTCGCGATGGTGGTAGTGGTGGTGGGCATGGCTTAGAATTAACGATTGATTGTTTACCAAAGCATTTGTGTCCAAGTCTTGTTCTGTGTAACATTTCAATTAAAACTATCGGTATTAGTGCTAGTCCTCTTCAAAAATTCTTCTAATACAGACATAGTCTTTGTATACTTTTATTTCTGGAGCTACCTTACTCATGGGTGCTGTTTCTAAGATCTTCCTGAGAGGTTTCAAGTCAAAAGGGTTTCTGTAGTCGTTCTATATCATACTCAGCTCCTTCTTTCTCTTCTTTCAGTTTTCGTTTGTAAATTTCTTGACCAATGATTGCTCTTTCCAACCTTATAAGCCTTTGCAACAACATCCCTTCTAATTTTTCTGGAAACAGGTCGTTCGTTCGTCCCATGTGTTTCTTTAGTCTACGATTTTATTGTTGTAAAAATTTCTTTAGTTGCAGGATGGCTGGTTATGGGCTTGTAGATTTTAGTGCTTGCCGTTTCACTTCGTTTATGTTGTAAGTTGATTTTTCTTTCACTGAATCAGTCACGTCTTATCTGTAGGTCCTTAGGTGTCCCTGTTAGATATTTTAAACTGACGTTTGGAATCTTACTAGATTCTGGAGTTTCTTTCCTTTCCTATATTTTATACAATGTTTAGATTCAGATGTTATGTTCGTAGTATTTTAACAATATTTTCAGTGTTGATTTCTTTGCTACACATATTCCTCTCCAAAACTTTTCTATTTCTCTTACAGTTGAAGTTGCATTGATTTCTATTTCAGTTTTATCAGCTTCTTGATAAAATCATTGTAGATTAGAATCGAAGTGTTTTCTTCAATGAATCATTCTCGTTTTCCATAAGGACAGGTTCTGGCAGATTATTTCTGATTTGGAGAGACTCTTTTGTTTCAGGCGATCTTTGATTTCGGATATACCCTACTTCTAAGTCACGTTTTCCTACTATTGGTATCTCTTCTGTTTTTTTTTTCTTTTAGTTTCATTATTCTATTATTGACACCATGAACGATTGCGACACCATTCCTAGTATTTTCCTTCTTTGTCTTTCTACATTCGTCATACAAAATGATGATTGGATTTTCATATTCACATAAGACTAGGTCGCAAAAATACCTACTTTCTTTTATAACTGCAGAGGCCACTCTATACACTATTTCTTGTAGACTGATGATATCAATGTTTGTGCTTCTTTCAGTTTCATTTTTGATCGCAAAACTCACAAATGTTGTTGCTAGTTTATAATTGAGTTTCATCTTGGGAGTAAATTTCGTTGTCCAGAGCAAGAGCTACTGTTTGTGATTCTTCAATCATATCTAACTTTCGGCTACCTTGGTCACAATTTTTTTTCACTTATGGAATTTCCTATTCTTAAATCTCCCTCTCAAATCTCCCTTTTCTTTATAATTGTTCGCATTGTTTTTATGATAATCTGTATTCTGCAGTTGTTCGAAGATTTGTACCATTTCCGTACTACAAACCCTAAATGTTCTTTTAGTGTTGTTTACAACTCCTTGATCATTCATTGTTAATTGAAAAAACATATTTTCTTTTAAAGGAATTTCAGTTGCATATATTTCGTATATATATTTGTCTACGTTTTATAAATTCATATATTTTATATATGTTTTCCTTTTTGACCTAACTGCACAGTTCATACTTTCAGATCGGGGTACTTATATAAAAAGTATACGAATATATAGAAATTATACGAACATATTGTATTTTCGTTTTTTTTTTTATATATGGTGTTGCTATAAAATATAGATGTAGAATAAAAACATATTTCTCTCGTATATATTTTTTCGATTTTACTGTCTTAAGTACAAAGCTATAGAATTACACTGGATATAGATAGTTATCGTCTTTGTCGCTTACCTGAATTTTGCAAGTGTGATTTGTCGGACGTCTTGTGTAAAGTGTCAAACTAACATACGCCACTTTTAATAATGATATATAGGATGCGTCACATAGTGTGACATTTTGCATACGTATTACAATATTATAAAGAGCATTGATATGCCTTACCTTTGAATTGCATCTCAATATTCTGTGCTATTACATACACACATACACACAAACAAACACACACACATCTATGTATATATATGCCACCAACGAATATCTCAAAACAAAAGACTATTAATTATCATCATACCATAATGAGCTTACCAATGAAGACAAACGATCAATATCAATAAACGCAATCACCAGAAAAGATGAACACTTAAACATGGTCGACCTTACGAGGATGAAAGAGAATTTTATATACTAGAAGAGGCACCCGGCGTTGCCCAGGAATAACATTTTTTCCTTACATATTGGAAAATAAAAAAGCAAAATATGTTGTATAGAAATTTGTTTTTCTAAATTCAATTTATTCTTCAATTGGGAAATCAATTCTGAATTCATAATACACAATAATAATAATAATAATAACAACAACAACAATAATAATAATAATAATAATAGTAATAATAATAATAATAATAATAATAATAATAATAATAATAATAAACGAAAATACAGAATTTACCAATTTTATGAAAGGAGATAAACTTTACCACATATGTTGAAAGAAATTATCTAAGAGCTTCTGGGTAAACAACATTCTTTGTTTTCTGGTTTGGAGCATAGATAAATAAGTCTTGCAATCTACCTACCCTGGAGCAACCAGCATACGGTTGACCACGAGAAAAGCAAGCCAGTAGTTTTCGCACTGGGAATTGTGTTCGTTTGAACTCAAAGGGCATGTCTGTTGGTTTGATTGAAATTCTTGGAATGAATACCTCTTCCCCAGAAGTACATCCAGATGTTTTGTTGTCCCTTTCGTGTATCACCTGTCTGTATGCTTTGCGTTCTTGTCCCATTTTGTATTATATATATATATATATATATATATA
>NC_068993.1:51038569-51040111 GCF_001194135.2 Octopus bimaculoides
ATATATATATATATATATATATATATATATATATATATATATATATACGACAGGCTTCTTTCAGTTTCCATCTACCAGATCCACTTACAAGACTTTCGTCGATCCGAGGCAATAATGTAACATACTTGCTCAAGGTGTCATGCAGTGGAACTGAACTCGGAACTATGTGGTTGGGAAGCAAGCTTCTTATTACACAGCCACGACTGCGCCTATTGGCGCAATATTTCCACTACGTCAGCACCTGTTTATTGTTACAAATACAAAGATCAAATAACAACCAATAACTATTTACATACCTAATACTACGCAGCACAGAATAAAAAAGAAGTTAGAGATAAAGTATAGTAAACAGTAAATATCATCAACATAATGATTACCAGCTCAAGAGCTACAAACCTTGAGAGCCATAGTAAATCTCAACGAATTATGAATTAATCATATTGAACAAAATTTATTGAACATAGTCGAAAAATAAACGTACCAATAAATAAATCGGAAAATAATGCTAACCTAAGAAATAATATACGTAGAACGGTGATTAGTTACAGAGATACACCTATAGACATTGTTACCCAAGAGGCTATAACGTATTTAAAATGGCGAAAACGTAATTACAACGAGTGATACGTAAACTAGCAGAGTAACATATTACTTTAACTATCAAGCATAGCCATCTTAAATCAATGCGGCATGGGAATAAACTAGTGTAGACCAAACTATATTAAATATAAACCTTAATTATCGAAATATACTTTTAAACAAATTTTTAACATATAAATATATAAAATTTGTGAAAAATATCTGTTACATACTTACAAAGCAAAAAAAATTAAAATTAACGAAATATAAATCAATGGAATAACGTAACACTGCAGCGATCACGTATTAACCACCTACGATTTTTGAATAAATCAAATGACCACGTACTAAATATAATATATAAACTAAAATTTTCGCTTAAAATTTATAAAAAATAAACGCGTTCGATAGTGTATGTGTTCCCTAGCTGGATGGGACGCTAGTCCATCGCAGGGTTACTCATTTTTGCCAGCTGAGTGAACTGGAGCAACGTAAAATGGAGTGTTTTGCTCAAGAACACAACGCGTTGCCCGGTGCAGGAATCGAAACCACAATCTTACGATCATGATGCTGACACCCTAACCACTAAGCCACGCGCCTCCATGCTTAAAAATTATATATAATCCCCAAAAAACGAGAGCACTCCGTCGGTTACGACGTCGAGGGTTCCACTTGATCTGAACAATACAACTGGTTGCTCGTGAAATTAACGTGCAAGTGGCTGAGCACTCCACAGAAACCTGTACCTTTAAGGTAGTTCTCAGGGAGATGCAACGTGATACAGAGTGTGACAGGGTTGGCCATTTGAAATACAGGTACTACTCATTTTTAGCAGCCGAGTGGACTGCAGTAACGTGGAAATAAAAGTGTCTTGCTGAAGGACACAATGGGACGCTGGGAACTGAACTCACGACCGTGAGCCGAATATCACAACAAGTAAGCCACGCGCCTTCACATATATAA
>NC_068993.1:51040121-51040336 GCF_001194135.2 Octopus bimaculoides
CTTACCAACCAGAAATTGCTCCAATTTTTTTTCAAAATTTCAGGAAGTATTCCCAGGCAATAGTTGTACACACTATCACACATTTACACACACGCACACATACGTCCGTGTTATGTTATTCCGCGTGTGTGCGTATGTGTATGTGTGTGTGTGTTTGTGTGTGTGTCTGTGTGCGTGTGCGCGCATTTATACACCTATATATTATACATATAGCA
>NC_068993.1:51040346-51040875 GCF_001194135.2 Octopus bimaculoides
CGAAAGCAAAGACTTAACTCTTCACTTAAACTCTG
This sequence comes from Octopus bimaculoides, assembly GCF_001194135.2. Classification (NCBI taxonomy): domain Eukaryota; kingdom Metazoa; phylum Mollusca; class Cephalopoda; order Octopoda; family Octopodidae; genus Octopus; species Octopus bimaculoides. The sequence continues at coordinate 51,040,382 of NC_068993.1, forward strand.
CTCGTCGCCTAAAAAAACCATTTGTAATCTATCAACCTACCAATTGTAAAACGACGACTTGGCATTCAAAGCTGATTAAATCTAATCATTCTGCATATCTACAGGGGTGAAGGTGGGGGAATTTCTACTTACCAACCAGAAATTGCTCCAATTTTTTTTCAAAATTTCAGGAAGTATTCCCAGGCAATAGTTGTACACACTATCACACATTTACACACACGCACACATACGTCCGTGTTATGTTATTCCGCGTGTGTGCGTATGTGTATGTGTGTGTGTGTTTGTGTGTGTGTCTGTGTGCGTGTGCGCGCATTTATACACCTATATATTATACATATAGCATTACTATTATACATACAGATTTTATTAATTCATACAAAGATTGATAGACATACTCACATATATGCATATATGTAGATAGATAGATAGACAGACAGACAGACAGACAGGTAGGTAGATAGATAGATAGATAGATAGATAGATAGATAGATAGA
>NC_068993.1:51042962-51045116 GCF_001194135.2 Octopus bimaculoides
TATATATAGGTCGTGCAGTTACTGTTAATACCTCGTTCAGAGATTTAACATATATATATATATATATATATAGTTGGAGACAATGAAACTCGGGATAGTGTCTGATGATTGTGATGAACAAGAGGACGTTGGTAATGATGATAATGATGATGATGATGTTCTGGGTGGGGATGGCAGCGGTGATGTTGGAAACAAGGATTCAGTTATGAGTAATCCCTCTGTCTCACTCTCGGTCTCTTGTCTCCTTCTCTCTCCTTCTCTCTCTTTCCCGCTCTCTCTCTCTTTTACTCTGTCCAGTAAACAATCATCAAAGAGGCTTTCCAGGAAATACTAGTTCTTGCTTAACAATATGGATGTAGGTTATTAGTATTTGCAAATTTGCCGTCAATTCAATTAGAGCAAAAGATCATGGATACATGAATGACTTTGTCTACGTGTTTCTGTGTATGCGTTTGTGCGTGTGTGTGTGTGTGTGTGTGTGTCTGTGCGTGTGTGTGTGCGCGTGTGTCTGCGTACTTGTATGTGCAAGCACGTGTCTGCTTATTTTTGGGGTCTGGTCATCTGGGAAAAAAACAATGTTGGCAAAATGTTATATATCTTAAATGCCAAAATCTTATATAAATACATTCACACACACACACATACATAGGCGCGCGCGCACGCGTGCACACAGATACAAACACGCACGCACGTAGACACACACAAACACACATACATACACACACACACACACATATATTTAGATAGATAGATAGATAGATAGATAGATACTACACGTGTATAAGGGATGAACACTAGGTAGACATCCAATATGCTAGAAAGAGGTCATCAACGACCCAACAACAAAGAAAAATAATGTTCACCAGAACATTTTTCTTTGTGGTTGGGTCATTGATGACCTCCTTCTAGCATATTGGATGTCCACCTAGTGGTCATCCCTTATACACGTGTAGTACAATTTTTTTTGAATTTTCAGATTTTTTTATATGCTAGACCACTTGGTTTTAAATTGAATTAATATTCAATTTATCACCCTATCTATATAAATAGTAATTTATATAGATAGAAAAATAGATATACATACGCACACGCACGCGCACGCACACAAACACACATGCGCACGCACACTCACAAACACACATACATATATTATACATTAAAATGTAGCTTGAATAATGTTACCCAGCCAAACTGGCGCATAATGGGAAAATACTATGAATTAAGAATCCCCTGAAATGTAAATACGAACGGAATAAAACAAATATCGATTAAATCGAACAAGTGGTTGTGGAGATATTAGGCGTTTTCAGGGTAAAAGTACCCAACACGGTGCATAATGGGAACATCCCCCGAAAATAACTTACTCCTGAATGGGAAGAAACTCTTACCTTTCGATTAGACAACGAAAATTACGATTTGTTTTTTAGAGTAAATGTTTTTTAATCATTTAGAAATATTTTTTAAGTGAATGGGATTTAAAAAATGTTGGTTGTTTGTACAGTAATTATTTATATTTTAGCTTACTTTAAACAGACAATATTTTAATATTTTTAAAAATTATTTTCAAGTGAATAGCATTACAACATTTTTTTGACATATCTAAAGAGTATTTTAAAGTGAAAATGACTTTAAAAATACGGTAAATATTTCGTTAAAAAAACCGTTCGTAACCTCGGTGTAAAGTAATTTTTTTCCATAGGATTTTTTCGAGTGCATTCAACGTATCTCACTTCTAAAGATTTAGCTGCTATTTCTAGCATGCCCTGCTACCACATATTGGCGACAAAAGACCTGAAATACATGGTAGTGGGGCAACTGTCTTCGAAGGCTCATATTGTCGTTGATTGCTCGAAATAGGAAGTAGATAGACAGCTGACAACTGACGAAGGGTCGTTCTTTCTATTGTTTGTATTACTTGTCTTGTTTTCCATTTTTCTCTCGTTATTTGCATATTTAACTCAGTTGTTTTCGTATATCCTGTTGTTTACTGTTGGTAATGTCCTGTACCCATATATATATATATATAAAACAAACTAATATGTATGAACATGTGTATATGCAGACGTTAATATTTCTGTCTAAGTACATCAGTCTCTGTCTGTCTGTTTCTCTCTCTCTCTCTCTTTATATATATATATATATATAGATATATAT
>NC_068993.1:51045888-51047038 GCF_001194135.2 Octopus bimaculoides
TATCTATCTATCTATCTATCTATCTATCTATCTATCTATCTATCTATCTATCTATCTATCTATCTATCTATATATATATATATGTGCGTGTGTGTATGTGTCTATGAGGATGTGTTGAAAGAAAGAGAGAGGAACCGAGTAATAGAGAAACTATGATAGAGAAATTATTCAATATTAATGAATTATGCACATTTGTTATGCGTTTATATATGCATATAATATATATATATACACACACAAACACATAGAGATTTACTATTTACAGCTTACATACCAACACTGACACACACATAGGCGAAATCATACGCATATGAAAATATACATATATTTAAATAAGTGTATTTTGTTCGGAAATTTATAAATATAAGATTATATATGTATGAATATGTTTGTGTTTCTATATATTTATGTGTACGTGTGTAACTGCCTGTATCTTTACATTTTGCATTTGTAAATACGTATGTACGTATAGATTTGCTGCACATCAATGCTGCTCTTCATCTTTCTATAAACGCCTGTCTTTATCTCATGTCTGCACGCACTTATGTATATGTATAGATAAATATATATGGCTGGAAATTTCCTCATATATAGCCATGAAGCCAGATATGTACGTCTTGTTGCATGCATATATGTGCAGACAAGTGTACAACTGTACGTGTGTCTATACATACATACATACATACATACATACATACATACATACATATATATATATCACTATATATATATATATATATATATATATATATATATATATATGTGTGTGTGTATCACTATATATGCGCATGCGTGAGTGTCTGTGTGTTTAGTCATTTTTATGTGCGTCTATGTTTTTATGAATGAGTGTGAAGTATACATTACACATGAAACGAGAAAATATTAATATAAATATTGTGTGATAACAGAGTGATATCTTCGACATACACCTATACACGGATACAATACATATATATGTGTGTGTTTCTATGTGAATAATCATAATAATAATAATAATAATAATAAATAATAATAATAATAATAATAATGATGATGATGATGATGATGATGATGATAATAATAATAATAAGAATAATAATAATGATAATAATAATAATAATAATAATAATAATAATAATAATAATGATAATAATGATAATAATAATAATAA
>NC_068993.1:51047266-51054720 GCF_001194135.2 Octopus bimaculoides
TCTGATCACGAGCAGAAGTGGTGGAGGAGCATCATAGCCATGTGTTGAGAGGAATTCTTTGAGGTTTGGATAATTCACCTCTGGAAACATGTGTGTTTCGTTGAACATCCTTAAACAACCCTTATTCAAGGATTTTTTGAGCGGGATGGGCTACCCGACCTGAAGAAAATTCTAACTGGGCCCCACCTGCAAAGTCATACGCTGTTTATATTGATATGAGATCACTATGTTGCGCACATATGGTTGTGATGCATGTGCCTGGTGTACCCTAATCAGATGGGTAGTCATGATGGGTATACTGGGCTTCGTATATTTTACCCCAGTGTCACTTTGATGCATTGCTCTCTCAATAATAGTAACAACAACAACAACAACAACAATAATAATGATAATAACAACAACAACTATAATTAATAATAATAATAATAATAATAATAATAATAATAACTATCCTTTCTACTGGAGGCACAAGACCTCAAATTTGTGGGGAGGAGACTGGTCGATTATATCGGCCCAAGTGATTCACTGGTACTTAATTTATCGACCCCGAAAAGATGAAAGGCAAAGTCGACCTCGGCGAATTTGAACTCGGAACGTTGCGACGGGTGAAATACCGCTAAGAATTTCGTCCAGCGCGCTAACGGTTCTGTGATCTCGCCGCCATGGTAATAATAATAACAATAATAATAATAATAATAATAATAATAACAATAATAATAATAATAATAATAATAATAATAATAATAATAATAATAATGGCAGCTGCAGCAGCAGCAGCAGCAGCAGTAGTAGTAGTAGTAGTAGTAGTAGTAGTAGTAGTAGTAGTAGTAGTAGTAGTGTGATGATGTGTAAAAAAGGAAGTGCGCCATTCTCTTGGTTTAGATAGATAAGTAGTTTTTAGTACCTGAGAATATAATCTGTTTGTAATATTTCTTTTGTTGATGCTTGCATGTATTTGTGTGTGTGTGTGTGTGTGTGTGTCTTCGCGCGTTTCCTCTTCTCTTGTCATAGCACAAAGCATCTTCCACTTCGTGACCTTAGATTTTACCAATACGCTCTGAAACGCTCCATGAAAACAACATCTAATGCCGAAGCCTTGTTTTGGCATAGGCGCGCGCGCACCCGCACACAAGCACACAGAAACAAACAGACACACTCACACACACACAAACACACACACACTTACTCACAGACATATGTACACACTCAAACGCTGCGACACAAAGACATGTACTCTCATATACCTATATCTGTTTCAATATGTATCATGTGCGTATAAACTTATATATATATATATATATATATATATATATATATATATATTATATATGTGTGTGTGTGTGTGTGTGTGTGTGTCTATATATATACATATACATATGCATATATTAATACATATATATGCATATATACACACACACATAATTATATATATATAAGCACACATATAAGTATATATATATGCATGTATGAGTGTGTGTGTGTGTGTGTGTGTGTATGTGTGTGTGTGCTGAGACATAAACACAAACATACACATCTGTACGTCTGTTTGTATGTGTTTCTGCATGTTTATGCATACATCTGCGTGTGTGTGTGTGTGTGTGTGTGTGTTGTGTATGTATGTGTATGTTTATGTGTGCGTGTATGTGTGCGTGTGTGCTTGTGAGTGTGTATGTGTGTGAATAAATGTGTATATATCTATGTGCGTGTGTGACAGTTGTTATGGAATTTCAAGAAAAAAATATAAATTCCATTTCTGGAAATACAATTCCATTTATCATTTTTTTTTCTTCTTCTTTTTTCTATTTCTTTGGTTTCGATTATGCATATTTTCATTACTATTCTTTTTTCTTTGGAATTTTTTATTCAATTTTTTTATCCACTTTATTCTATCATCTTCGAGACATAGTGTGTTACCATTTATTAATGTTAATATAACATAGAGTCTTCGTATGACAGTACTATACTCTATTGGTATCACAAGTTCGATTCTGAGTGGAATCATTTCGCATTAACAGCAACAGTACGTCACTTTATTTTGAGCATTCTTCTACAAAACCACTTTTGACTACCAGTACTAGGTATAAAAACAATTCTCCATATTTATTAAATAAAACAGCCCACTTTGCAACCAGGCAGTGTTGGGTTCAGTCCTACTGCGCGACACTATGCGTATGCGTCTCCGGCTACAGCCTTAGCTAACCAATGCTGTGTGAGTGAATTTGTTAGAAACCCGTCGTATATATATATATTTGTATATATGATATAAATTACACACACACACACACACACACACACACACACACACATATATATATATAATTATGTGTATTTCTTCTATCTTAATGAATAAAAATTCTTCTGATAGAATAAATGGGTTAATAGAAACCAATGTAGCAAAGAACACAAAATAACTGTGGTTAGCTCCTGTTTTTAAGGCAGGAACTCCTTGAAATTTTGGGTATTTGAGTATATTTAAGAATTTAAGGACTGGAGAAAACGCATGTTATAATCGGTCATAATGTCTTACGTTTAAGATGATTCCCATGCTTTCACTGATGAGAAGGTTACAATTTTAATATCAAAGATCCCTATGGATCACACAGGTTGTAATCCTTTGAAACATATGTAGGAATAAAGTATGCAATTATAACATGCGTTTTCTCCAATCCTTAAATTCTTATATATATATATATATATATGCATATATGGGAGCAGGACGTCGCCAACTGTGTAAACAACATGAAGTACGAAAAGAAACGCATTAAATACGCAAACAACGAGAGACAAAATGAAAAATAGGACAGGTAACATGGAGAACGACCCTTCATCAGTTGTTGGTTGTGTATCTACTCCTCATTTCGAGCATTCAACGACAATATATAATAATAGTAATAGTAATAATAATAATAATAATAATAATAATAATAATAATAATAATAATAATACTCAGGGAGAGAGCAAAGGATAAGTGGGGCCTCATGGGCTAATTAATAATGATACATCTAGTGATGGTGTCACAATAAAGACACTGATAATTGCGCAACCTGATAATCGCTACCTCACATGTGTGACAATGGAAAAAGAAAATATTGTGACTAACGGTGGGAATGAAACTGAAGCCGATGGTGGTGACAGTGGTACACCCGGTAGGCTCAGAGATTCTGGTCTGGCTCCAGCCTGTCGATATCCAGAGAGGGACCACCACACACGGCGTAGATGGAGCAAGCAAATTAATGCTGTGGTCATGGAGTGTTACTACTTGAGCAACCCGGTAGATGAAAATGGTGCTCAAATTAGGGGTTACTGAAAACGTATGTATGATCATTGGAGAGAAAAGGGATTGTTTCAACTCACGGAACAGAGACTATGTGATCAAGCTAGAGCAATAAGAAAAAAATGTTTGTTCACAGAAGTAGAGCTCGAAGCCATCAAAAGACGGGTCATGGAAAATAGCAGCAAAGATAACAATGAAAATAAAGTTCTTACTAATAAGAGTAATTCCATAGCACAGGAAAGGAGCAGTAGTAGTTTACTTGATGAGAGACATATAGATGATCTAAAAGAAGACAATAAAACTAATGACGACATGACAGATGAACAAAAGACAATCTACGTCAGAATAAAGGCAAAACTACAGGAGAACGATAGCGACATTATTTGCAGCCTTAAAAAGGTTGATCGATGGAAATTGAACCAAGAAACGAAAAATGTCAATGAATTTCTGAAATACATCAGAACAAACATCACAGAAACAAATAATTTGATCAAGGCAGCAAGTATTGTTGTAACAGAAAATGTAGGTGTCGATGTCAAGAAGAAAAAAAATTGGGGGAGTGGCAAAAGAAAACATCCATGGTGGAAAAGAAGAATACAGTTGGGGGTTAGATACGAGCCAATGTACGCCACTAGCCCAGAAGGGAAACCACGATTTTGTGATCGTGAGTAGAATACTCCGACCATTATGTCTCTCTCTCTTTCTGTCTTTCTTTCTTTCTTTCTTTCTTTCTTTCTTTCTTTCTTTCTTTCTTTCTTTCTTCCTCTCTCTCTCTCTTTCTCTCTCTCCCTCTTTCTCTCTCTCTCACACACACACATACACAACGTGAAAGTACAGAGACTCTTTAAATCTGAACACAGTATATATATATCTACCAAAAAGAAATATTACGTATTTCTCACCCGGTTTGACATCTAACGAGAGTGTATTTCCAGAAGAGAAATTAGCATAGAATAACTAAGAATCAAGGGTCGATTAAAATAGTAGTTATTAATGTTATCTGTCACATTTCTAACTAATAAGACCTGCTAATTACTCTTGTTGGTTAAGATTACACAAGTGCAAATCAATAATCACCACAGCAACAAAATTTTCCCATAAAATTGGATTAGATTTTCAACTGTCAAAACGAGGAATCTTACGTATCTACAAGACTATAAACACTGAAATCAAATATCTCTATATAATAAGCGCTGTTATAAATGTTGGCTTGTTGATTGATTTCTCTAGTTACGTTTTAAATCGTATTGAGAGAGGAAGAGAGAAAGTAAAATGGAGATACATAGAGTGAGTTAACAATATGTTGCAGGTTGTTTGCACATGCCAGGCTTAGTTGCGGGCAATGAGTAAAAAAATGCTACACACTCAGGGTGAGAGGGGGGAAAGTCATAGTGACAAAGTAAAGGAGAAGTAAATGGCGTAGATGATAGTGTATTTATGAGAGAAGTTAAACAGATATGAAATTTGTTTTAATTTTATTTTAAGTTAATGAATTATTATTTTTTTTTTTGTAAATCAGCGTTCATTTTATCATTTTGTTGAAGCAGCATGAAATTTTATAAAAGTTAAGTTATAATTATTTCATTGTTCCATTTTCCCTGATATTATCTACAGTGGCAAAGGTATACTTCTAAAGTTCCCTTCATATGACGGATAACAATCAAGCAGTAACCATATCGAGTGACCATTAACGTGTGTCATTAAATAGTCAATGCTTCATATGCAATCTATAGAGATAACATAAAAACCGTCAAGGGCTTGTATGAACAATTCTTGTGGGACACAAATTTTGATCTTGACGGATTTAAGTTTAGAATAATAATATATAGCTTCTTTATTTTACTCAAAGGCGATGTTTCTGTGACAGTATAAAGAGAAATTACGAAAACAGTTCGGAAGAAACAGTTGCATAAAATACAACATGCGAACATGGACGTGAAAAGGATACGCTTCGATAGCGAGACAACCTTTTCGTGTCAATAGTGAAACTCCACTTATCGCATGACGCTTGTGTGGTGTGTGTATTTAAGGCAGCACACCATTTTATCTCTGTATCTATATATTACACCAATTCTGACGAATTATATTTGAAGATGCAATAATGTCGCACAGCTGTGCTGCGTAGCCTTGTCTACTCAATGTTAACTCATTCGATGAAGAAATCTGTGATAGTCATATTAATCTTCATTTATCTTTAAAAATGGCAGCATAAAATACTATGGAACTTTTGTATGCAAAACAGACCCGCCACATAAGTTATTGCAAATTTAGCATCATTTTTCATAACAAAAATGATGATGAAGTTCTCGTTGTCATCATAGCAATACCTATGCATTATAATTATTTCAACTATAAGGACATGACCTGAAATTTGGCGGGAAGGTGATAGTCAATTACATCGACCACAGTGCTCAACAAGTACTTATTTCATTGGTAGCATTTGAACTAAGAACGCCAGGACCAGGAAGAAATGCCACTTATCATTTTGTCCGGTATTCTAACGCTTCTACCTTATAAATAATAATAAGGGCTTAGGTAATTTTATAAGGGCAGTCATTTTATAAGGAGACACAATGTTGATACTACCGACCCTGCACTTCCCTAGAAGTATAAAACCCAAAGTTATTCTTAGCGGGATTAAATTTGCAATGGTAGCATCGTTTCTATATTTTGTACAAAGTCGATGATTGAGTGACACTATGAAGAGGAATTACTAAAATAATTCGGAAATGATAGCTCCATGGAATGGAATGTGTGAATACAAACACAAAAATAATATTATACAAAAAAATTAAAAGGCAACATCCCAACAGAGAATCATTTTCGAGCCAACCAAGGAGCTTCACTTATCCTGTCATGAAATTTATAATAATTTCTAAAATAACAACAAGGTTATGATGTGATAAAGAAATATGTGTGGTCAATGTAATCAATTCTTTAGTGGAAATGTACGAGAGTGATTGCTACATGTGGTTGGAGATGATTTAATCGTCAAAAGTGTCTGAGTCGGAAGACAATGAATATAGAGAAATAAATGTCATAACAATGTCTCCGAGGACAGAAGAAGGAATATCGGTCTGACCTATTCCGGTTTTATTTGGGACAAGTCTTTAGAGACCGCATGACTGCTCTTCTATGTTCATAGAAAGAGATTATATGCATAGTAATTATCATTACTAACTTCACAAAAGCGAAAAATCCGATTTGCATAAATGGCGCTTTATCAGCATTTAAATTAATTAGCTACTGCTGCACTAAATATAAATATATTATGATGAAGCGTGTACTCTCCAGTACGCAAATTGCGTGTTTACGTCCCCGTTAACCAGCGGTTCGGGGAAAAGAGATCCGATAGAATACGTACTGGGCTTCAAAATAAAAAAACAAGTCCTGGGGACGATTTGTTCGACTAAACCCATTCAAGGCGGTGCCCCAGCATGGCCACAGTCTAATGTCTGAAACAACAAGGTTATGATGCGTTCTTGTGTTTTTAAAAAACATTCTTTGTTGAGAACAGTTATCGTTTAGAGAAACTGAAGATATATCTAGTTCACTCTAGATATGAAACCAATGGTATTTCTCTAAAACTATTACTTTACACATACAAACATATGTATATATATATATATATATATATATATATATATATATATATATATATATGTATGTATGTATGTATGTATATATATAATTGAATAATATAGAGTCAACAAGGAGTACGGTTGGACAGTTATGTTTTAATCATTACACATGTTTCCATACAGCACAGTTCTTCATATATACTAGAATTCGATTATGCAGTGGTTTACCTGCATAATGGGACCCAGTTGTTTTCCTGCATGTGGTATTCAATTGCTGTCCCCGTTAGTTACAAAACCTTCCACCTTGATGCTAACCCATCCATCTGCCATGTTTGAATTTATATATGGGGCACCATACACACTTATTAACCGACTCATTTCAACAAATTACTGCAAAGCTACGTTTGCCCTGAAGATCCTTCATAAGTGCGAAATATGTCTGTGCTTTTCTTCCCGTACGTGCCAAGAAATGGAGAAAAAAAAAATGAATGAAAAAATAATGAAATTAGTCATCGACTAATATTGTGTTCTGTTATCGCATATTTGATCATACTCTGGCTTTCTTATGTTCCAAACACTAGATATTATTCCCCCCCCCC
>NC_068993.1:51054810-51058040 GCF_001194135.2 Octopus bimaculoides
CCGCAGCCACTCACTACCTTTACCACACCTCCATCAATTCCCTCTCCATCTACTCTAAACATTGACTTTCTGCTTTATCAAAAGAAATCAATATTTCCAGCCATCAATTGGATATTAGCATACGTCTCAGAGTTATGATTTTCTGTATAAACTATTCGCTTTCTTTGTTGTTGTTGTTGTTGTTGTTGTTGATGATGATGATGATGATGATGATGGCGTTTTTGCTTTACATCTTATTTCTGTTGTTTTTTGGTGTGTTTTTTTTGTAGTGGTTTTCAACCTCAGGCCAGCTCTATTTCAGTAGAACTAAGATCAAAAGCTTTGAAGCCGCGATCATCATCCAGTTTTTTTGTTTAAGGTAGTATGTATCTAGGACTACAATATTCATAAAGGCATTATAAGATGTATCTCGGGCTACATGTTTCTTCTAGGGTTAACTGTTCCTTCTAAGGTTACATGCTAGCCGCTAATAATTATAAAGTCCTGTGCTAGATATTAAACTGCAACCGGTAGAGGGGTTTCAGTTAGGTCTACGGGGCATTCAGAGGCTAGAGAGCAACCCTTTTGTCATCACCACTTCCTGTTCTGCTCTGATCTGGGGTGGTAGTACGTGTCAATGGCCCTATATTTAGGCTAAATAGTAGAAAGCCTCGGTGGAGGGCTGAACTTTTGACATATGTCATATAGATATGTTAGTGCATTGGGTTACATAGACCCTGTGCCGGGAGCGTGAGCTCGACATAACGGGAGACTAGTAGATTAAAAAAAACTTTAAAGGAACCCGTTTGGAAGGCAACGAGTAACCACTACTGAGTCTTTCCAAGAAAAATTCTGAATCTTCGGACTTTGATGCAAAGGTCCATGACAGCTTATGTCTGTAAAACCGGCATAGAAATACAGAGAAGGGATGATTAGACAGACAGGCAGACAGACAGACAGACAGACAGACAGATAGATAGATAGATAGATAGATAGATAGATAGATAGATAGATAGATAGATACATATTGATGTTATTGCTATTATTGTGGGTCTGAAGGCGGTGTATCAGTTGAGTCGTTTGAGCCTCAGACTTGCGTCTTGCGGTATTTCGTCCATCTCCTTACGTTCTGAGTTCAAATGCTGCCGAAATCAAATTTGCTTTAATGCTTTCAGGAAAAAATATTTCCCCAGTCAAGAAATGTTGTCAATGATGTTAATTAATACTCACCCTTAAAAATTCCTAACATTTATTCTTAAATTAGAAACAATTCTTTAAGCAACGCAAAGACTATTGGAACTGCACTTTCTTCAACGAAAAAAATTTCAACATGTCCCTAACTACGATAAAAGACAATACATCTTGAATCTACATGGGTCTTTGACAGGTATTTAGGTTACGTTATGGTTATATTACGTTTATGAATTTGTTTTGCAAGGTTGCTGATGTGAAATCGTTGGTTGAAACAAACAGATATTGTTATATTTCGGGATGGTCATTTTCTTTTTCTTTTCAAATAACCACATGAACTATAGATTCGTTCTTCACTCGTCTATTATTGTTCTTATTTTATCCTATGTCCACTGTCAGGAAATCTTTCGTTACACATTTGTGACGGACTAAACAGAACATTTGGAGATACGTGGAGTCGCTGAAGCGCTCACAGATGTGAGACGAAATATTTGGCAAGTAAAAAAAATATAACAATATGATTATAGAAGTTTCAGATTTTGTGACGAGGCCAAAAACTTCGGGAGAAGAAGTAAGTCAATTAAATCGACCCCAGAGGTCAACGGCTCCTTCCTTTATTGGCCGCCGAAGGATAAAAGGCAACGTCGACCTCAGAAGGTAAAGACGGACGAAATGCCGCTTAGCATTTTGTCCGGCTTGCTAACGGTTCTGCTAGCTCACCGTCTTTGGTTACTTTATAATTCTGTTGGTTTAAAATTTTGGCACAAGGCCAGCAATTTCAGGAGAAGGAGAGAGTAAGTCGATTACATCGAACCCAGTGTCCATCTGGTACTTATTTTATCGACCCAGAAAGGATGAATGTCAAAGTCTACCTCGATGAAATTTGAACTCAGAACGTAAAGCCGGACGAAATGCCGTTAAGCATTTTCTCTGGCATGCTAAACGATTCTGTCCGCTCGCCACCTTTGGGGCTACTTTATACTTATATTACCATATCTTCACATTCTTCAGAAAGAGAACAGTTGATTTTAATTTAAGGAAAATTTACGTGCTATTTCTAACAGTTAAAGCAGCTACAACAGCGCTCTTTTGGGTCTTTTTCTCTCTCTTCATTTAAGTGTTGAATATCCTCTCTCTTCCGATTGGCACTAACTACTTGGACGCAAACATCTGAAATCGAATTAGGCAGAATATAGCAAAATAATAATAATAATACCAGCATATGACAACGTTTCTCTAAAAGAAATGGAAAAACTTTCAAAATACAAATACCTGGAAATAGAGGTAACTCGAATGTGGAATCTAAAAACAGAAACAATTCCTATCATAGTAGGTGCCTTAGGTATAATAAAAAAATATTCAGACAAATACATAAAAAAAACACCAGGACTTACAAATATATATAACATACAGAAAATTGCACGACTGGGCACTGCACACATCCTACGCAAAACACTTTCAATACAGTAACCATAAGAGCACTACAGCAAACCACAACACATACCCAAGGCGCACAGAGCTGCGCTCGGTAGTGAAGTGAAAGCACGTTATAAAAATAAAACTACTGAACAACAACAACAACAACAACAACAACAATAATAATAATAATAATAATAATAATAATAATAATAATAATAATAATCATGACCTGGCTATTATTTTACCCAAGTTGAATATAAATAACGACAATGATTGTTTAATGATATCAACGATGGCAATCAGATGCATAAGTTAGCTTTAAAAAATTCAGGACCAGAATAATTCATTAAGTCTGTCTTAGTTTAATACTTCTTTCTCCGTTTCTGTCAAGGCGCCGATAAAAATATATTTCTCTGTTTATTTGTCTATCAGATAGAATATCGTTCCGCCACGCTGGTGCAATGTAATCCTGGCTCCTTGAAATAAGACAAATAAAAACAATATATATATACATATACATACATGCAAATATACATATTTGTATGTATATATATAAATATATATACACACATACGCATACATGTACATAAATATGAGTGTATAAATGGAATATACATTTATATATATATATATATATATAT
>NC_068993.1:51061144-51062006 GCF_001194135.2 Octopus bimaculoides
TATATATATATATATGTCTTGCTTTCGCTTTTACATTTTGCTTTCTTTCTGTCTCTCTATCAACGTAAACTATCCTTAATAACAAAATCTTTTGTATTACATACCAGGCAGCATTTCTAACTATTGAGCTGTTGTATAGTCTAATTTAAAAGTATTGTATAGAAGAAACGGAGAAGTAGGGAAAAGGGAGAAGTAGCTTGGCAAAGAGAGAGTGAGAGACAGAGAGAGAATAAGAGAATGAAAGAGAGATCTTAGCAGACGGAGAGTAGTAAAGAAATAAACGAGAGAGAGAGAGAGAGAGAGGTGGAGGGAGAAAGACAGAGAGAGAGATTGTGTATGTGGTGGAGAGTTATAGGAAGGGAAATAACTCTTTTGATGCTAAGGTACACTCTTTGGAAACGGTTGATGGTTAAAGATTCCCGATTGAAAACTAAGTACTCTGTTGGTTTGAATTTTATGAATGGACCGGCAAATTGGTTTTCATTTGAAGCTCATATAACAAGGAATATTCAACAAGTCAACACACAGAGAAAAGAATATATATGTGTGTGTTTGTGTGTGTGTGTGTAGGCATTTCTGATGGCGTTTATGCATTTGCGAGCACGAATGCATGTGTGAAGGAATGGTAGTACTGTCGGTTCCGACTAAAGACTAGATAGATATATAGATAGATAGATAGACAGATAGCTAGCTAACCAGATAGATAGAAAGAGAGAGAGAGGGGGTAGAGAGGCAGACAGACAGACTGATAGATAGACAAAAACAAACAGTCAGACCAATAGACACAAGCAGATTGATTCTCGCTCTCTTTCTCCCTCTGTCTCTTATATATATATATGTATATATATATATATATATATAT
>NC_068993.1:51062137-51063477 GCF_001194135.2 Octopus bimaculoides
GCGAATACGTATTTTCTATACCTTTTGGTATTTCATCATGGCCGGTATGACAGACTTTAACAGACTGTAATAGATTGGCTGGTTTTCTGTCTTTTATACCAATTCCTTTGGACAGCAGCAGTATGTGTTTGGCTATTTTTTAGAGTTGATGCCAAGTTTATTTTTAGAAACGATGACATTTGATAGATCTTTTGTGTTTTGGTTATAGGGATAAGATTTATATATATATAAATAGATAGACAGACAGACAGACAGACAGATAGGTAGATAGATATAATAGATAGGAAGAGTAAAATAGTCAGCGATATACGGAGCATGAGTAAGAAGGTTTTTAATAGACATAAAAGGATGGAGAAGAGAAATGGGAAAGAGAAAGGGTAATCTATGGAATTAATGCAAAATAGTTGAGGAATTGGGAAAAGAATGGCAACATTTTTGGCTTGAGCTGAGGCAAAGCCGGAGATTACGTCTTGGAGAATTAAAAATAAAATCGGGACATATTGAAGATGGACGGAGAAGAATAGATATATTGCGAGGGATGGGATGATAATTTTTTTCTTTTCTTTTTGTTTTGCTAACAGAGAGAAAGAACCGAGAGAGAGAGAGAGAGAGAGAGAGAGAGAGAGAGAGAGAGAGAGAGAGAGAAAGAGAGAGTGACCTTGCGAGAGAGAGACGGTGGGTCTGGGAAAGAGTGAGACAAACTGAGCAGGGGAGAGACAGACAGACAGACAGAGTGGCAGACAAAATTTGAGAGCAAGGAACAGATTATAGAACGAAATGGGTAAGGATTAATAAATGCAGATGTGTGTGTGCGTGTGTGTGTAAATGTCTGTCTGTCTGTCTGTATATATGTATATATATATATTTATATATATATATATGTGTGTGTGTATGTATGTAAATATGTATATGAATATACATATACATTATTACATGCTTACATATATACACATCCATTTTTTTTCTTTTATTCTTTTAATTGTTTCAGTCATTTGACTGAGGCCATGCTGGAGTACCTCCTTTAGTCGAACAAATCGACCCTAGGCCTTACTCTATCGGTGTCTTTTGCCGAGCCGCTAGGTTACGGAGACGTAAACACACCAACATCGGTTGTCAAGCGATAGTGGGGGTGGGGGACAAACACAGACAAATACACAGACTTCTTTCAGTTTCCGTATACCAAATCCACTCACAAGACTTTGGTTAACTCGAGGCTATAAGTAGAAGACACTTGCCCAAGGTGCCACGTAGTGGGACTGAACCCAGAACTCTGTAGTTGGTAAGCAAGCAAGCTACTTACTACACTGCCACTCCTACGGTTATATATATATATATATATA
>NC_068993.1:51064623-51065629 GCF_001194135.2 Octopus bimaculoides
ATATACGAGTGTATATTTATGTGAGTATGCATGTATATATCTATGTATGCATATATTCATGTATGTGTATATGGATAATAGATAGATAAATAGATAGAGAAACAGACAGACAGACAGACAGACAGACAGATAGACAGACAGATAGATAGATAGATAGATAGATAGATAGATAGATAGATAGATAGATGAACAAGAGAGGGGATTTAGAAAACCTAGATAAAGGCAAAGAACATAGATTATGAAAATATAGAGTAGAATGGCGGTATGATTAGTTCCGACTTTCTGAATGAAAGAAAGAAAAATATAAGGATTGTGAAAGAGAGAGAGATAGAGAAATAGAGGAAGAATTATTGTAAAAAAAATCTCTTAGAATGAAAAGGGAAAAATGGGAAAAAAAAAATTCAAAATGTATGAGAACAGAAAATTTTACTTGAAAGGAAAGAGTGACGAATGAAAATTAAACATGGCGTAAATTGTAAAAGAAAAACATCGATGAATGACAGCAACAACGAAAGACAAACAATAAAAATCAAGAAGAAGAGGGAGAAGAAGACGTGAGTAACAAGAACAACAATAACAGTAACGGCAACAACAAGGTGAAAGTTCTATGTGAAGTGAAAAATAAATAATTTGGTGATATAAAAAGAGGGTAAAACAAATAAAGGTATTGTAGTAAATATGTAGAAGTGAGTTACATGAAAGCAAATATGTCTGCCAAAAAGTAAAAAGAGCAGAAAAAGAAAAAAGAAATAAACAAATGAAAATATGGGAAGAAGTATCTGTGTTAAATTTGGCAAACATGTGAGTATAGAAAGTTTGGTGGAGAGATGGGAGAGACGGAAGAGAGATGGGCAACAGGAGGAAGTGTAAAAGAAGCGAGAGAAATAAAAAAAAACTGATGATGAACAAAATAAAAATAGATGGAGAAAAATGAAGACAATTGGAAAGAAAAACGGATCGCGTGGTGTATATATATATATATATATATATATATATATATATATAT
>NC_068993.1:51066367-51068848 GCF_001194135.2 Octopus bimaculoides
TATATATATATATATATATATTGAAGGTTCAATAGTCAATGTTAAGCCATGCTTGAAAATGAAGTAAAATTCAAGTACCCCTAGAATATGACGCATACTTATTATTCTAACTAGTAGCTGCTTATTTCTTCTCCACCATATTGTGGACGGTCTACTTCGTTGAATTTCTGATATAGAATGTGTTTTACTTTTTCCTCTCCTGTGGTGTCATTCATTACGCCTCTCTATATTTCCGTATTAGAGTCATTTCCCTTCTTCTTTCTCCCTCTTTTCTCTCCCCCTCCCTCTCTCTCTCTCTCTCTCTCTCTCTCTCTCTCTTTCATCCCCATTCTCTTTTTGAAGTAGTGGCAATTAATCTTTGTATTACCATAATATTGTAATCAACATCTATTTAGATCTAGCCGTTATATATTGCATACATGTAAAAGAATTTTTTGCATTATCTGCAGACGTGTCTCTATATCTATATCTACTGTAATACTTCATGTACTATTATAGTTATGTTAATAGGGAATTTTAATGCTTTCAAAATAATCCTTTACATCATCAGCAGATTTACGTCTTTATCTCCCAGTATTATTTCCATATTATGGAAGTCAAACGTAAGTTCTTCAAAATAATGGAAGCCTTTAATCCGCTTCTATATCACTTTTCTCTCCCCGACTGAAATAATGTTTTCTAAGATACACAGTGACAAGGTTTGAAGAGAGACGTAATCGATGAAATCGACTTCATGTTTTTGACTGCAAAGATGACTACAATACAATTTGAACTCAGAATTTAAACAGACATAACAAGATGATAACAAAATACTGCCAAATATTTCGTCTCACACGCTACTGATTCAGTCGGTACAACAATAACAATAACAACAACAATTATGTTTCGTATTTAAACACAAAGCCAGAAATGTTGTGGAAGAGAAGATATTTAGTCGATTGCATCGATTTCCGTATTTGATTGGAAATATTTTTCACTGACCCCAGGGAATCATAGGTATAGTTGACCTCAGCGAGATTTGAACTCAGAACGTAAAGAGGAAAAAGACATACCACAAAGCGGTTTCCTGACACTCTGAAGATTCTGGCAATCTACTGTCTAAATATCTCCAGCAACAACAATTTTTTATAATTTTGTCATGAGGTCAGCAATCCAGAGGGCATGGTTCAAGTCGATTACATTGACACCCCACAAACACACAGTATATGACTGACCATTTATTTTATTGTCCTAGAGGAAGGGGAAAAGCAAAGATGAACTTGTAAACAAATGTATGCAATAACTACTACACCGACTATTAAAATGTTTTATAGAAAGAAAAAAAAAACTAAGAAGAAATATAAATTTGTATAGAAAAACACCATAACTAAAGCAAGATGTGTCACACAAAAATAAAACATGCAAACTGTTTAGAACAACCAGCATATCGGAGAGAACCCCTCTAGAGAGATTAATCTAGAACAGCCCTCGATTTGACTACAAGAGGCTCAAGTTTTGATGCAATTGCCTTTGTCACACATCTTTGCCAGGTAGACGTTTACGATGCCAGAAAATGAATAGCTAAGACGTTTCTTTGCCGAAGTTCCAGCGAAACAAGGATATCTGAATACGTTCTTCTTATTTCTCAGCTTGAATTTTCTATTCAAATGGATGTCATTTCTTTATTTTCTTTCTTTCACAACAGGTGTCTGGATGTTCTGGTTATTGTTATTTTCGTATTTTTGTATGTCGTGCAAATGTGCATCTCGGGCATATTCAGTTATGACTGAAGCTGCACTTTCGAGTGCACGCTTTTGGTTCACAACCGTTTTTTTTTTCCGGTTTATCTTGTATGAAATTCTGTTTATTAATGTTTTAAAAATATTATTTTTGTGTGTTCGAAGACTAAACGACTGTTTTGTGCCAAAAGGGCGTATCTTAGTGTTACAATTTTTCTAGTTGCTAGCTTTTACTGTTCGTCTAATAGTGGAAACTATATTCAAAATTTTTGGAAACCATAAAATTCTCCCCTAAAAAAAAAAAAAAAAAAAAAAATTAAATGATGCTTAAAACAGAACTACTGTCTATCATAGGTATTGAGTTAGATGTGCCAAAAAAAGAATAATTTTCTACTAGTAAAACTTCTTAATAATTGTACACGACAAATACAAATAATAATAATAACAACAACAACAACAGCAATAATAATAATAATAATAATAATAATAATAATAATAATAATAATAATAATAATAATTTTCAGAGAAAACATAATAAGAAGCATATATTCAAGCTACCCTATTGATATAAACATTATCACGCCTCTCTTTCTCATGTCTGATGTCAAATTTGGTAAGATTCTGCTATGAATAATGCTTCTCCATTCTTTCAAACATAGAGAAATAGTATACGTATGTATATATGGTTATGCACAAACACACGTCCATTCACACGCACACATACGTTTCTATGAAAATATATCTATGTTAGTATGTATGATTA
>NC_068993.1:51069383-51069895 GCF_001194135.2 Octopus bimaculoides
ATATATATATATATATATATATATATATATATACGAATCTATATACCTATGTGCATATTTACACCAGATATGTCTGCAGAAGTGAGAAAGTTTAGAGGACAAAGATAATGTATGTGAAAGAGAAGGGGAGAGAGACAGAAAGGGAGAGGAAGAGGGAGAGAGAGCAGAGAAAAAGATGTTGAGATGGAGAGGAAATGAAAAGGCCAAGAGAGACAGAGATATAGAGAAGGAGAAAGAGAATTAGAAACAGAATTCAAAAAGTATGGGAGATGGATAAGCGATAGAGAGAGCAAAGAAAGAGAAGAATATATGAGCGAGAGAGTGATAGAGAGGGTGAGAAAGAGAAAGAAAGAAAGAAAGAGAGAGAGAGAGAGAGAGAGAGAGAGAGAGAGAGAGAGAGAGGGAGAGGGAGAGGGAGAGAGAGAGAGTGAAAGGGACTGAGAGCTTTAGAATTCGTGTAGAAATATAGTTAGAAAAGAGGAGGTGAAAAAACTAATATGTATATATATGTA
>NC_068993.1:51070406-51070723 GCF_001194135.2 Octopus bimaculoides
TATATTTTTTGTTTTATGATTGTTTTTGTCTGATTTTATGTATAGTTTCATAGACACACATACATACAAACATGTGCATGTGCATACACACACACACGCACACACAAACACACACAAACACGCACACACAAACACACACACACACACACACACACACACACACACACACATATATATATATACAAATATGTATGTGTGTGTGTGTCTGTGTTCATATACGTGTATGCCTTGTGTACGTAAATGTAATCGTATGATATGTTGCAGTATTACATCGAAAGTACCTACGCATAAGAAGAACAAGAACGGTGGTGGTGGTG
>NC_068993.1:51071104-51073673 GCF_001194135.2 Octopus bimaculoides
TATATATATATATACACACATATTTATATATACATATATATATATATATATATATATATATACACATATTTATATGTGTTTGTATATATATATATTTATGTATATGTATATGTATATGTATATTATATATACATGCATACACAGATATATCTATATATCTATGTATATATATATATATATATGCATATACACACACAGAGTTATATATATATATATAAAGCAAAGTTTCCACTTGTTACATATTGCTTGATATTCTTCGTATAAGCTGTCCGTCCATTTCTTAACCATAAATTATATTTGTTTTCTTTTCATTATTTTTTTAAATATTTTTTTTTGTATATATATATATGTCTGGTGTTGCCATGTTGTGCTGACAACACACATTTGACCAATGTCTCATGACTATGTGGCTTTCTCTCTTTCTCTCTCTCTCTCTCTCTCTCTCTCTCCCATTCTCCTTCTCCTTCTCTTTCTCTCTCGCACGGTTACACAAATATACACGCACACGTGAACACATATATACGCTAATACAGATACATCATATCCACACGCAATTCTCCACCGCGACATTATGTTCCCTCTGAAGAAATAATGCTTTCAATTTATTTGTAAAGGTTAGCAATGACTGTTTACATCAATGGACAAAGGTTGACTTGAAAAACACTCATTCAGACATGTGTATTACCTTACTTTATTATCAGTAAGCATCACAAGATTGGTAAATAATGTTGTTCTTACTACAGCATAAGGTGGGGGACAGGGCCAGACGAAAGGGAAGGACGATATTCCTTCGAAATAAACGGTTTAAGCAACCATATGTAGTAGTTTGGAATATATTAGAATATAAACGTTAGCAGGACGAGTTCTTTTCTTTATAACTTAGTAAACGGAGAACATGCCTTGTTTAAACTATTTACAAGATCTTGTCCCAGATTTATGGTTACTTTATTCTAACTGATTCGACTGATACCCGTCTTTAACATTGGGTAGGTTTCAGTCACAGGAAGTAAGCAGAATCAGAGGTTTGATCAAAATACTTGAACTTGGGTCAGAAGCATTCAACACAGTGCCGTCCGTCATAAGGTATTGGCAGACTGGATAGATTACTAAAGATTTTACTGGTTCAAGGGCCAAATGTATATCTATGTGGGCTGTGTCTTGGTGTTAATAAATAATATATGAATTCCTTGTCTCAGATTAATGATTATATTCTTATCTACTCTAGGCACAAGGCACGAAATTTTAGGAGAAGGGGGCCAATCGATTAGATCGACCCCAGTGCGTAACTGCTAGTTAATTTATCGACCCTGAAAGGACGGAAGGCGATGTTGACCTCCGTCGAATTTGAACTCAGAACGTAAAGACAGACGAAATACCGCTAAGCATTTCACCCGGCGTGCTAACGTTTCTTATTTCTTTGCTGCCCACAGAGGGGACAAGCAAGGACAGACAAACGGATTAAGTCGATTAGATCAACCCCAGTACGCACTGGTACTTAATTTATCGACCCCGAAAGGATGAAAGGCATAGCTGACCTCGGTGGAATTTGAACTCAGAACGTTAAGACAGACGAAATACCGCTAGGTATTTCGCCCGGCGTGCTAACGTTGCTGCCACCTCGCCGCCTTAGATTAATGATTCTATTATATATATTATATTGTAGTTATATTACCAAAATATCACAAATATAAGGTGTAAGGGTAGCTCAGTGATACGAAGCTTGTTTCCCAACCACATGGTTCCGTGTTCAGTTCCACTTCGTGACCCTATGGCCGACCAAAGTTTTGTGAGTGGATTTGGTTGTCGAAAACTGAAAGCCCGCCGTACATACATGCATACATACATACACATATATGTGTATGTGTGTGTTCGTGGGAAGAACCATTTTAACGATGCGTACTGCCTTAATTCTTCGAAACGCCGGAGTTTTAATGGTGGCAGCTGATGAAGGGGATATTTCTATGTGGCCTGCTTGTTTGTTGCACCTTGTTTACCATTTTGTCCTTGTTCTTTTGCCACGTCATGTACCCAGTTATGTATCTATGTGTACATGTAGATGAACGTATATACATACATGGACATATATATGCATATACTCATATATTGTTTATATATAATGGCCGCAGTCAAATGACTGAAACAAGTAAAAGAGTAAAAGAGATATACATACATGCATTATACATACATACATATTTACACACACACACACACACACATAAATATGTACACACGCACGCACGCACACACACACACATACATACCAGTGTATGTACATGCATACATATATACCTACCTACCTACATACATACATACATACATACATACATACATACATATATACATGCATACATATATATACATTTTTGTAGAACCAGGAGAACTGTGCTGTAATAGGTGTTCGTGTGTGTGTTTATATAAATCTTATTTTGAGTTTATAAAATTAGAAATGTGTATGTATGTAACTGAATATTTCATGTCCATGTAGGATGTGCATGTAGGTTTCTGTGTGTGTGTGTATGTGTGTAGGTGGGGGTATATATAAATATATATATATATATATATATATATA
>NC_068993.1:51073765-51078074 GCF_001194135.2 Octopus bimaculoides
ATATATATACATGTTTTATATTTATATATACGTGTATGCGTATCTGTATGTACGTATGCACATATATGCATGTGCATAGATATATTGCATATATAGATATGTGTGCGTGCGTGTGTTTTTCTGTGTGTGTATGCATAGGTGTGTGTGTGTGTACGTGTATGTAAGTATATGTGTATATATGTATCCGTGCATAACTATATACTCTATGAAATGCTTCGCTTTAGAAATTCTCTCTTTATAATTTCTCTATTTTTCTCGAAGTTTCTTCACTTTTCTGTCATCTGCAACATTTCCAAGAATTTACAAGAATTTTTGCCTCAAGTTTATTGAGAGGAATGCATCAGCATTTGCGTATAGAATTTTTCAATTCTTTCATTAGGATTGTCCTTGCAGTGAATATTTTACACATGAAAGAAAATATTATAAAATAGCAATGTGAAACAAGCAGATACAATCTATTGGCGAAGTTTATATCCTGAAGAATTCTTCAACGATTTAATACTTTAGAAGATGTCATTTGAGTACATTTAAGAATATGCTACTGCTCCTATAATGGCGCTGTTCTGTCGCTCTGTCATTCTGCCGTTCTGTGGTTCTGTGGTTCTGTCATTCTACCGTTCGGTTGTTCTCTCCTTCTGTTCTCTTATACATACTCTTATATCTTTGTCGTTTGTAACCTTGTAAATTTCTGTGTATATACACAAACAAAGATCGCTTACAATCCCGTGAAACCTCGTGGTTTTTGGGTTCGATTCCACTGAGCAGCATCTTGGGCGAGTATCTTCGATTACAGTCCCGGACCGACCAACGACCTGTGAGTGAATTTGGTAAAAGAAAACTGAGTGAAAGCCCAGCACCTGTGTGTGTGTGTGTGTGTGTGTGTGTGTGTGTGTGTGTTTGTGTATGCGCACGCGTCTGTGTTCTTCTGTATGTATGCTTGTCGCCCTATATCTCTTCCCGACTGGTGTTCGTTTGTTTACGTCCTCGTTACCTACTAGTTCGGTAAAAGTGATTGACATAATAAATACCAGACTTTAAAATAGTACTGGACTCGAATTGTGCCACTAAAAGCCTTCAAAGCGGTACTCCTGCATGGCCGCGTTCCAGTAACTGAAACAAGTACATATATATACATATATATATATAGGCGCGGCTATGTGGTAAGAAGCTTGCTTATCAACCACATTGTTCCTGGTTTAGTCCCACTGTGTGGCACCTTAGGGCAAGTGTCTTCTAGTATAGCTTCTGGCTAACGAAAGTGTTGTGAGTGGATATGGTAGACGGAAACTGAAAGAAGCCCGTCGTATATATATATATATATATATATATATATATGTGTGTGTGTGTGTGTGTGTGTGTGTGTGTGTGTGTGTGTGTGTGTGTGTCTATTTGTACCCCTCCATCGCTTGACAACCGATGCTGGTGTGTTTACGTCCCCGTAACTGAGCGGTTCAGCAAAAGAAACCGATAGAGTAAGTACTAGGCCTAGAAAGAATAAGTCCTGCGGTCGATTCATTTGACTAAAGGTGGTGCTCCAGCATGGCCGCAGTCAAATGACTGAAACAAGTAAATGAATAAAAGAACAAAAGAATATATATTTAACGTCATAAAAATGTATAAACTTCAAGAGAATTTGAAAGAATTCTTTTTGCTAACGTTGGACATCGTAGCAGAGAATACTGGATTCTAGAAAAAGAAACTTATTGGTTAGAAAAAGCTGAAGGCTGCCCGTAGAACCCGGATCCTCATTTCCTCTCAACAGTTGCGAGTTTGTGGGCGCTGTACGAAAGTCCATATCTTCCAACAACTCATCTAAATTAGAAGACTGGAACCCGCGTTTTCTGCCTCTGCCGCTTTTACATCTTTCATTTAAGGACCGTTATTGCTTTCCTACACACCTATCTATTTTCCTCTCCGGCTATCTTTCTTCTTTTCTTTCTACTTAATGGCTACCTAACCACATCCATTTTATTTGTATTTTGGGCGCCCCTTTCACAAACTGAAATTTTCATTTGTCATTTGATCTTTTTTTTATTTTACTTTTTCTTTTTAGCGATTGGCCATTTTTCGCTGACTTATTTGTTCATTCTTTTGCTTAGCACTTGTGTCATTGCAAACTTCGTTGAGGTGTGATGATGAAAAGATTAGTTCAGCTGCGTTGTGTTCGTTACTACATACGTAACGGACTTCAGATAGTTATGAAACAATTGTAGTCGATATGCTATCTGTTCCATTGATGATATGTTTATAACGATCAAAAGTGTTCACTGCATATTAACCTACTTTCGCCCCGAAAAATAGCAGAAGAATCAGTGATAAAGGAAAGCGAATAATTTTACGTGTCTCTTTGAAGTGCGAAATACGCAGTCAAATCTCTCTGAAACACCCTATATTGCTTATGAAGGAAGGCCATAATATATGCAGTACAGTATATATTATGACGTCTGAAGATAAAGATTTAAATTTCGCCTGAAAATAAGACAAGATGAGGAAAGATGAGGTGTTTTTGACTCTATGTCTGCTCCATGAAATCTTACCTGGAATTAAAAACAAAAACCAAGAACAGATATAAACTATCCCCCACACTTAGTCTAGACACTAATGTAACAGCAGCATCAATGAATCCACTATCTGAAAAAATGTTATAGAAGAACACAAGAGACAAATGATCATTGCACAGGAACAACACCTGTCCATTAAACCTATCTCCATTGTAGACGTCAACAGAACTTACAAACATATGAAATCTGGATGTTATACCAACCGTGGCCGTGATTGAATGGTTTAGAAATTAACTTTTTACTACGTGGCATCAGGTTAAATCCTATTATTTTCTGTTATAACTTAGGTTTAACAAATCTTAGGTTTAACAAATGTCTTGCAGGCATTTTCTCCACATTAAATATTCCATCGTTAAACCAGACAACAATTTGTATAATGAATGGGTAGACATAGAGCTCAATATTTAGAATAGCTAACAATCTGAATATCCCTTGCCATTTGAATATTTAGATAGTTAATTCTCAGCCATTTTTAATGAATGAACCCCTTTTATTCGTATTTTACTCAAGTAGACCTCGGTAGCCATTTCATGCTTAAAATGTCCAATCATATTTTTATAATTAAAACTCATAAGAAATTGTATCAAAAAATTGTTAAAATTTACATAAGAAGCTTACTTCCCAATGACATGGTTCTGGCTTCAGTCCCACTGCGTGGCGCCTTGGGCAAGTGTCTTCTACTATAGCCTCGAGCTGACCAAGGCCTTGTGAGTGGATTTGGTAGACGGAAACTGAAAAAAGCCCGTCGTATATTTTTACATATATATATGTGTATATATATATATATATATATATATATGTATGTGTATCTGTGTTTGTACCTCCATCACAACTTGACAACCAGCGTTGGTGTGTTTACGTCCCTGTAATCTAGTGGTTCGGCAACAGAGACCGATAGAATAAGTACTAGGCTGAAAAAATAAGCACTGGCGTCGATTCATCCGACTAAAGATTCAAGGTGGTACTCCAATATGGCCGCAGTCAAATAACTGAAACAGGCAAAAGATAAAAGATAGATTATTTTGTGTATTGAAGGAGTATAATCAATTTATTGCAGATAAATTTTAACAACAAAATCTTATATGGACCCCTAAGGGCCATATGAACCCCGGTTGAGAACCTCTGATCTAGATGACTATATATCTTACTTTCTAGCTAGTGATATAGCTAACAATTTAGACCGTAAGGTGGCTAATTTTCTAGAAAGCTATGTAGGGGGCTTTAGAGCTTAGCAGACAAATGCGAGTTTACTCACAGAGATAGAAGACACGCATATATTCTGAAAGCCTCATTAACATCTATTATTGTTAAATCAAACCAGTGAGGTGTTATCAAAAGGGAGAGTGGCGAGTATGTAGAACAAATGGATCAGAGAATGTAAGGAGGAAAATCTTGACGAAATTACACCTATTGATGCTTTGAAGAGAGTAAGGACAAGGTTCCTGACTTGAGATGATAAGCTTAATAAAATTAGAAAGTAAATAGCTGGAATAGATATTGAATGATTTTACAATGGGTTGTTAACTGTCTAGAGTGAAGAAAAGTAATTTTCTGGGTGAATGATCACTCAGCTGTGAACGTCCAAGAAAAGGATTTTAATAATTCCAAGTTTCGCAGAACGCAGATCGTTTATATGACAACGGACACAGCGAATGCAGAGTAATTAATGTTGGCCTACATAACTTTAACTAAGAACTGCTAACATGTATGTTGTATGTATGTATATAAATCAGTATGTAAATATGTGC
>NC_068993.1:51078499-51079800 GCF_001194135.2 Octopus bimaculoides
TATATATATATATATATATATATAATTGTCGATTCGCTATCTCCTTTTGCGCTCTCCTCTTTCCATTAACAGACAAAGTCTGTTCCTCTTATTGGCTCCCTCGTTGACTATACGGAACATCAGTTTGGCAAAAACCAAAGCGCCGCCTACTATACGTTGACGTAAACCGAAGGGTGACAGATCCGGGCTATGCGATGGGCGGGGTTCACTGACCACCCCACTTTGCCGATTGCCTGATTTGTTGCCAAAGATGTGTGTGGTAACACACTGTCATTGCTTATGTGAATCGTTTTCAGATTCTTGTTCGATCTCTTCCTTCTAATGGATTCTGTAAACTTTCTGGTTGTCTCACTATACCACACGCTGTTACTGATACAGTCACTCTTCAGGAAATCAAGGATCAAGGAAAATGATGCCCTTGTAAGTCTCCAAAGCAATCACCTTGACATTTGTGCCGATTGCGGTCTCTTGAGGTCCATTCCATGGACCGAGCTTTCGTTTCATGATCATAAAAAATCCAACCACGTTTTTATCCGGGGGAAAAGAACATGTGCATCCCTTCAAACACTTCGAGCAGGTACAAGCATGCTTTCTCCCTTTTCTGTTTTGAATCGGGTGTCAAGTACCGAAGTACTCACTGTGCACGCATTTTCTCGTACCCAAAGTCTTTCCCCTTCTTCTGTAACGGATTGTGGCCATTGTTCAGTTGTGAAAGAAGCTCACGAATTGTGACTCGTCTGTCCAAACGATTCAATTCGTCCAGTCGCTGGACATTCTTTGTCAACGGTAGCAGTTTATGGTTCCCAACGGCGTAGTTTATCTTTGATACTGATTTTCTTTAATCTTTAATCGTCTACATCCATTTGTTTATATATATACCTTGTCAATAATGTCATGTCTATTATCTTTTATCTTTCATTTGTTTCATTCATTCGACTGCGGCCATGCTGGGGCACCGCCTTAAAAGGTTGTAGTTGAACAAACCGACCCTAGCACTTACTATTTTTTGAGCCCTAGTACTTATACTATCGGTCCTTTTTGCCGAAACGTTAAGTCACGGGGACGTAAAAACACCGGTGGTGGAGGACAAACACAGACATGCACGCGCACACAGTATGACAAAGTATGACAAATAGCGAAAACAGATTCTATCGTAGCATTAAACAAAGAGTTAAAGCAAAAAGTTTTTAACTAACGATATCATATATATATATATACGTATCTCACCCCTGTCTCTCTCTCTCTCTCTCTCTCTCTCTCTCTCTCTCTCTCTCTCTCTCTCTCTCTCTCTCTCTCTCTCT
>NC_068993.1:51080071-51082776 GCF_001194135.2 Octopus bimaculoides
TATATATATATATATATATATATATATATGTATGTATGTATTAATGTATTCCGAATATAGGTATATTTTGTTCAAAAATCAAAAACGAGAGAAAAATATTGAAAAAGCAAAATAAAGAATTACAACAAAGAAATAGGTCGTATCATATGTCAAAGAAAATTTTCTGTTTTATGCGATTATTTTGGTTTATCGAATAAATTTAGAATTATTAGCTAAGATATTTGTTTGACAAGTAAGAAATTCTGTATTGGCCGAATCTGTCAAAATGATTTTGTCTAATTGTGTTATACTGTCACACATCTAAACGACTTCCTCGTTAAATTGCTATAAATATCAAACCGTGTTGCGTTTCATAATTAGGTTATAAGTGAATTATTACACACTTGGAATGATGGTAATGAAGCTGGTGGTGGCACTAGTGCTATGGTGATGGTAATATTGGCGTAAGTGGTAGTGATGGTGTTGGTAAGTATAGTAGTAGCAGTAGTAGGATTAAAAATAGTAGTATTTGTATGTTGTTGTGTTCAGGTGTATATATATATATATATATATATATATCACACATAGTTACTCATCTATCTATCTATCTATCTGTCTGCGTGTCTGCTTGTCTGTCTGTTTTTCTCTGTCTATCTATTTGTATGTCTGTCTGCCTGTCTATCTATCTAGCTAACTGTCTATTAACCAATGAATATACTATATATAATTGATGGACCCTTGACGAAATTGCAGCGACTAGAGTGTATAATTGCATACGGGGCAATGTGCAGCTGCTACTTAGAAACATATGTTGGTCATTGTTACATATTTTGGATGTGAATAAATCTCCGCTCTCTTCTTGGTTTTCAGTTATGTATATATATACACATATATATATACACATATATATATGTATATGCATGTATATATGTATATGCATGTATATACGCATGTAATATGTATAGGTGTGAGTGTGTGCGTTTAATTATTGAAGCTCTGAGCATCAATGTTGTGTAGACTATATAAAAGTTATACGAGTTCAATTCACTAACTTTTTTTAAAAACTAGGGAGTCGTTTTCTGGGAACAGAAAACCCGCTTCTTATAAAACAGAAATCTGTTACTTTTGGTCAAAAACGATAACAGAAACAGAAGCCAAAGTTACGTTCCCTGTTTTTGGAAATGTCGTAAGCGACACACCAAGTGATAATAACAGGGACAACAACACCAACACAAATAACAATTATAATAAACTAATAAGAAAAGAAATTGAAGCACATTTTCTGGAAGTGGGAAACCCTTCACATATTGAAACAATAATCTGTTATTTCGGATCACAAGCGATGGAAGAACAAAAACCGAAGTTGCCTCCCTTGTTTTATAAATGTCACAAGCGACACGCCTACCTATTTCTCAACAACTGATTTTGAATACGGAAACTCTGTCGGCGTAAACCGTATCCTGGTCAGTTTATATAACATATTTTCGTCTACTACAAAACGTCTTTTAACCGCAAAACACACAAGAACCTTTTTCTACACAAAAGGAACGGAGTAATATATGAGAACGATAAATAAGTACTAGGCTTACAAAACAAATAAGTCCTGGAGTAGATTTCTTCGGTTAAAACCGTTTGAGGCGGTGCTCCAGCATGGCTGCAGTCAAATGGCTGAAACAAAAAAAAAATTTAAGAATATGGTTTCAATCTTTTGGGTGCGTAGTACAGTTTATACCATTGCAACACACTGCAGTATAAAGCAAAGATATTCGTAGCCTTCCACAGACAAATTAACTTATATGAAACAAAATATCCAAACACTAGTGTTCTTATACATATATTTATTTATTATTCTTAAACGAGAATATTATTGACAGTGACTTCAAAGTTTCGTTTAGCTAGGTCAACGTCCGTCGACGGTTTAGCTGGCCGACACTATGAAATCATTGTCAATAATATTCTGATTTGAGAATAATAAATTTGTACTCTGAAAAAGCATAGATAACTTTCAGATTAATGTAAAGCATTTTTTAAAATTATGACTGAACATAAAAACAAACATTAATAGATTATATATGTGTGCATGTATGTATGTATGTATGTATGTATGTATGTATGTATGTATGTATGTATGTATGTATGTATGGACGTATCTATGTGTGTGTTATTATTGAAGCCGACATTTATATATGATGTTTGTGTGTGTATGATTGTATACACACACACACGCACAAACACACAAACACACACAGAACGAAAGATTGTATAGAAACATTTTATACATAGAAAGATATACATATTATGTATATGCAAATACACATACCTCTACATATGTACACACACATAGATATATATATACACACATAAGTTTACATGCAACCAAACATGCGTGAGGCGTGCTCTGTAAACAAAGCCACATGTAAAACGTCAGACACACAGACAACCAAAAGAAAATTTATCAAAAATGTTATTTCAAGTTTATAATTTGTTCAATATGCCAAACATTTATCATTGCTATCATTATCATTATCAACATTATTATTATTATTATTATTATTATTATTATTATTATTATTATTATTATTATTGTTGTTGTTGTTATTATCGTCATCATCGATGTTATTATTATTATTATTATTATTATTATTATTATTATTATTATTATTATTATTATTATCATTATTATTATTAATTTTTATGATCATCATATTATTACTATCCTCCTCCTC
>NC_068993.1:51083140-51088032 GCF_001194135.2 Octopus bimaculoides
GGTGGGGTAGGTGGTGGAGGTGGGGTAGGTGGTGGAGGTGGTGGAGGTGGTGGTAGTGGTTATAGTACTACTGTTATAAATCCATTATCCCCGTCGCTTCCAAATTTCTGGTCTTGCGCCTATGGAAAGAAACACAGAAAGAAACAAGGAGAGTAAATAAAGAATGATTACTGACTAGCGCCGTGTCTGAATGTGTATGAACGTGTGTGTTCATATGTATATTCTTTCATTCTTTTACTTCTTTCAGTTATTTGACTACGGCCATGCTGGAGCACTGCCTTCAAGAGTTTTAGTCGAACAAATCAACCCCAGGATATATTTTTAAAAGCGTAGTGCTTTTTCCATCATCGCTTTTTGCTGAACCGTTATGTTACGGGGACGTAAACACACTAGCACCGGTTGTCTTCTCCACGAAATTACTTTTCGCTTCAGAATGCCGCAGGTAGTACCAGTCTACATTGTTTACCGGTAGCGCTACTAACACATAGCGACCTGACTGAGATCCGTCACACAAACTTATTAATTATTATTATTATTATGATTCGTTCCGCGCAGAATTACTTTTCTCTTCATAATTCCGCAGGTAGTACCAGTCTACATTATTTACCAGTAGCGATACTAACACATAGCAACCAGACTAAAATCCTTGGAAAGGATTTATATTATTTTTCACTGTGTGTAGTTCAGTTCCCTCTTCAAATTTTCGCTGTGTGTAGTTCTTCCATTTCAACACTCCTACGAGCGTTCGTAACCCTGTTACTACTGTTATAACGACACCCCTATACAGCGGCGGAGTATCCTCGTCACCACTGATATGTCCCGCATTATGACGACATATTTCGTCGTTTGCGTGACGGGCCCGTATGGCGTATCTGACCGTCTGACCCTGCTTGCTCTGTCTGTCCACTATTTATCAGTATTGGAACAGCCCACTTATCACTTTGGGGTGTCCGCCACAGCAGAAACATTACCTAGATGACTGCCTAATCCTACGGATGCAGACATTTGAACAACCTATAGATTTCAGAAACCTAATCTACAGCATAAACAATAATATAAACTTCACCATGGAATACAGTAAAACTCAAATACTATTTCGAGATATACTAATCATCAAAAGAGATAAAAAAAAAACATTGAAATTGACATTCACTACAAACAAACAGATTCTAAACAATACTGACTATTCTCTTCATGTTATCTCAAACACACGAAGAATAATATCCTATTTAATCAAGCAAAAAGAATCTGCACAACTGTCTCAAACCCTGAAACTCGCAATAAAAGGCTCCAGGAACTAACACAAATACTACTTAAAAGAAAATAACCGTTAAAGTTAATAGGCAACGGAACAGAAAGTGCCAAAGCAATAAATATCCAAGAACTACGAAAAACGAGAAACGCTCCAGATACATCCAATAACCTATCCTTTATTACAACACACAACCTAAGAAATACAGAGGTTTACAATATTATCAACCAGAATATCCCACTACTAAAATAAGAACCGAGAATGAAACAAGCATTCGAAATACACAAAATAGTCAAAAGTAAAAGACAATCAAAGTCTCTCAAAGAATTCCTCACAAGTGCTAAATTACCTTCCACAAATCCTACACCAACAGTCAAAAAGTGTGGCAGCCTCAGTTGTGGGACTTGCATCAAACTTATTGAAGACACAACATACAAATTCAAATCAGGACAGATTTTTACTATAAAAAAATAATTTTACGTGTTCTTTAATGAATTACATACACGACATCAAATGTCAAGAATGTAATGAAGATTACACAGGTCAAACAAAGCTTAATCTAAGAAATAGATTGACCATTCAACGACAACAAATATGTGACCTCAGTACTAGACAGATTCCACTGAGTGGACACATAGAGATATGTGAAAAAATAAGTCCCCCAAGTTCCAGGCCGACCCATTCTGTGTTTAGTGAATACTACAGATGAAGTAAGGATAAACAAAATATTTTCATACAAAGGTACAAACCCAGACTTCTCAAGCTTTAACAAAGTGCATACACAAATAACTATTTACACGCAAACCTCATTCTACCGCTTGACATGAGGAACCTATACAGTTAACAACCTAAACTTTAGCCACTGGACTACATGCAAACGACACCTGTCTACTGCCCTACCAGAAAGGTTAAATTGGGAGTACCTTGATTGTATGTAAACATGTTCACTCAACAGTGTCGGCCTTCATTTTAGGTGCAAGATATACTGCCACGTAAAAACTAACGCACGGAGATAGCGGGAAACGTACAAAGTTTTGTAGATGTAATCACGTGTCTATTCTCTACAAACACTTGACAGAAAACATTCAGAACATTGAATGTTTAGTAATACCACTAAACTTGTTCAGTCAACCGTGTCAGCTTTAACTTACGACGATAAACATTTTCACTTGATACTAATACATGGGTGTAGCGGGGAACCTACAAATATTTCTAAGTCCAGTCATGCGACTATCCTCTACCAATCAACCCCTATTCAAAACACATACTAATTTGAACCATGAACCCCCATAAAATAAGGCAAGTTTCAAACACTAGCCAGAAGCAAAACAGCTGCGACATAGGCTGCGTCTTTCTATTTCAAATATTTGAAAATTAGTGTAAACTGTGAAATCGGTGTCGATGAATATTCGAATGACCAAATCCAAGCTACTCTGCTATTTCCTCAGCAGTTACGATGGGATTTTGTTCCACCAGGGTTTGCAGGACATCCCCGTCGAGCTCTACAGTTCTTCCAGTATGAGGCTCGTCTTCTAGACTGTAATTTACGGCTCAGAATTTCTGGAACCACGTTGACATTCTGTTACACTTCTTGTCCGATCCCCATATACCGCATTCCACGCATTTTCCGTTGCGTTGTTGCTTTTATTGAACTCATAAAGCAAAACATGCTAAATATGCTCCTTTGTCACTTCCATTATTATAGCTTTGAAAAAATAACTTTTAACATCAAACACCGCAATCTTCAAAACTTGTATTAAGAATAGGAACAAGGTAAAATTACTACCTGATTTTATAGCAAGTTGATGCAGGTAGTTTATTCCGTACCCTCCGACTTTTAGTTCATGCAATCGAAAAAAACCCACATTATTTATGGGATGACCCAATATATGTATGACGGGCTTCTTTCACTTTCCACCTACTAATTCCACTCACAAGGCTTTGGTCGGCTTGGGGCTATAGGAGAAGACACTTGCGGTAAGACTGAACCTTGAACCATAAGGCTAGGAAGCAAGATCTTTACCACACAGCTACACCTACATGCATAAATAGATATATAGATAGATAGATAAATAGATAGATAGATAGATAGAATCCCTGGAGACTGGTGGTTTTGGCCTGCCTCGTATTTAAAGTAAAATTACGTAAGTTATATGTTGTTAAGAAGGGTAATATCAGGAATAATTTGGTTCTTCGGGGTAAAAAAAAAATCTGGTGTTCTTTCGTTTCTTATTCAGGAAAGAGACACCAAACGTTTTCTTCATCTCTGAAGCAAGAACTATAGATAGCATGTGTTGATATTCATGTCATGAATATGAATATAATTCGTAGGTGGCGCTAGTGTGTTGCTTCAGTCAATATGCAACTAGGTTGTATGGGAGTTCATGTGTGAGTCACGTGAATGACTGCGTGTGTGTATGTGAGCATGTATATGTATGTGTGTATGTGAGCATGTATATGTATGTGTTGTCATGTGATTCGGTAAGCCAATTAGTTTGGTTACATTCTAAAAGTATATAAAAAGAATCATGTATATATATGTGTGTGTGCGTGTGTATATGTGTCTTCGTGCACGTGTTTGTGCATACAAGGTGTATACATTTGTGTGTGCATCAGCGAAATGTATGTCAGAGAGACAGATGAAGCAGATACATAAAGGGAGACGTATAGAAAGAGAGAAAGAGAGACAGAATGAGAGAGAGAGAGAGAGAGAGAGAGAGAGAGAGAGAGAGAGAGAGAGAGAGAGAGAGAGAGAGAGAGAGAGAGAGAGAGAGAGAGAGAGAGAGAGAGAGAGAGAGAGAAATAACGAGAAAGTTAGAGCGTGCGAACGCATAAATATAAAAAACACATGTCTTTGCTTTGATATTCAAACGTACACGTACATCAAACGTGCACACTCTCACACACAAAGGCGCGCATACATATACGCAAACACGCACTCCAACATGAACGCACACACATACGTTTGTATTCATTTTCTCTCTCTCTCTCTCTCTCTCTCTCTCTCTCTCACACACACACACACACACACACACACACATATATATATATAAATATATGCCTGTACATATATACATAAATACATACATACATACATACATACATGCATACATATTCATGTCTGTTTATGTTGGTATTGCTTGTTAGGAACACAACAAAGCACGGACTATGTATAGTATTAGATGCAATTCAGCAGAATGGTTAATTTTGATAAAACGAAAACTGCTTGAAAGTCTATGAAAGAAGGGAAAGAAGTACATACTCGTCGCTGTCACTATTTTACTAAAATTATGTATGCAGACATACACACAGCCGTACATGAGAATATATAGATGTGTGTGTCATCTCACGAGCCGTAGCTGCATTCGAAGAGGACCGACGACAGCGTCTCGATACTGGAATAGAAAAACGTCACAAGGGAGCCTCTGTCTCGATCCAGTCAACAGAATATATCGCTGGGAGATCTCTGGGCGCTAATGTGCTTCTAGCTTTCCACTGCGGGGTCAGATACGTTCTCTTCACTAAAGTACACAGACTTTGTCGTCATCGGACACCGATGGACTACCTATCATCATATGTATGTTTGTGCGTGAGTGTGTGTGTGTGTGTGTGTGTGTGTGTGTGTGTGTGTGTGTGTGTG
>NC_068993.1:51088782-51092411 GCF_001194135.2 Octopus bimaculoides
ATTGGAAAAATTATAAAGAGGGTGTGGTAAACAGGGGAAAATAAAGATTTTTCAGAGAAAATTGTGATTCGATTTAAAAAGAAAAAAAAATGAAGCATTAAGATAAGAACAAGAAGAAGAAGAAATTGTGTGCGTAAAACGGGTGTAGCATTGTTGTGATAGGGATGTGTGGTGTTGGGGACGAAGGATTTAGGGAAAAAAGCCAAATATTGGCAAATTTGATTTGCTAAAGAGTTCGCTACTAAAAAAAAAAAAAAACCCAAAGAAAGAAAGAATTGTGATTTAGGAAATAGAATGACAAGTCTTATGTCTATAAACAAAAGATTTGAAGAAATAAAACTTGGTGAGCAATAAAACAAACAATAACATTAAATGAATGTAAAATAAAATAAAAGCCCTCGCGACCATCTTCAGATTAAATACTCCCAGAAGAATCAAAAATAATATCGCAGGAATAAATGGTCTTGTCAGTTCCGTAGGCGGTGCTTAAAACCAGTTTTAGAAATTATTTTAAGTATCTGCTCATTAATTCTAAAATAATATGATGTTTCAATTCATATCAAGTTACTTCATTATTATTATTATTATTATTATTATTATTATTATTATTATTATTATTATTATTCAGTAGTTTTATTTTTATAACGTGCTTTCACTTCACTACCGAGCGCAGCTCTGTGTGCCTTGGGTATGTGCTGTGGTTTGCTGTGATGCTCTTATGGTTACAGTATTGAAAGTGTTTTGCGTAGGATGTGTGCAGTGCCCAGTAGTGCAATTTTCTGTATGTTATATATATTTGTAAGTCCTGGTATTTTTGTTATGTATTTGTCTGAATATTTTTTTTATTATACCTAAGGCACCTACTATGATAGGAATTGTTTCTGTTTTTAGATTCCACATCCGAGTTACCTCTATTTGCAGGTCTTTGTATTTTGAAAGTTTTTCCATTTCTTTTAGGGAAACGTTGTCATCTGCTGGTATTGATACATCAATTAGAAAGCATTTTTTTCTTCATGATCTTTGACAACTATATCTGGTCTATTTGCCTTAATTATCATTATCATCATCATCATTATTATTATTATTATTATTATTATTATTATTATTATTATTATTATTATTATTATTATTATTAGTAGTAGTAGTAGTAGTGACGTTATCATCATAAGTAGCATCATCATCGTCATCATCATTATTTGCCGGGCTCAGCTTCGCCTCTCGTTCCTCCTGCTTCGACAAAATACAGTAAGGCTCGAGTAATACTGATGTCGGGACGATCGACCAATATCTCATCCCGAATTTTCTGGCTTTATGCAGGTCACTATTGAAATGCGCGAGTACTTTCCGGTCAACATAGAGATCGGCGCGAAATGGGAGATCAAAACAAATGCAAGATGACAAGCAGTTGTAACTCACTTTCGAAAACGAGAAACAAAAAAAAAAAAAAAAAAAAAAAAAAAAAAAAAAAAGAAAACCAAAGAGCTCTTCACAGACGAAACTGGATTCACCAGCCTTCGGGAATGCATGGAAGAAATGAAGAGGTATTGTAGAGAAAATACGTATCAACGTAAGTGAATTGAAATTACGCTGAGGTCCAATTTGCTTTCATGTTTCCGAGTTAGATATAAATGTTTTCGATCTAGTTTGGATTCTCTGCCATCAAATTTGAATTCTTTGCCATCAAATTTGATGGCAAAGAATCCAAACTAGATCGAAAACATCTATAAAACACCTATAACTACTGGGATACATTTTACTCGCACTTATCCATAGTTTCTGTAATCCAATGGCTAGGTCCTGGTACTTCGCAGTTTTTTCTATAGCTCTCCTATTGTTTCTTTCATCATTTGGGACTGTAAAGTCAATTATCTGGCACTTTCTATTCTCTTTATCTACTTCTACTAAACCAGGCCTTCTAGCTTCTATTACTCTGTCAGTCGGAATGCTAAAGTCCCGCAGGGTTAACCATATGCAGCTGGGGGAAATAGAGCAACGTAAAATGTGTGTTGCTCAAAAACATATCACTGTGCCGGTCTGGGAATCGAAACCACGATCTCACGATTGTGAGCTCAACACTCTTAACCACTAAGCCACTTAAAGGAAATACAGGTATCTGTACATTTGTGTAAATTAGTGAGGATTATAAGGGGTTCCGGACCTTCAGTGCCCAGAAAGTCGGTGTTGTACCTGTGCTAGCTGGGTATACAGAAAAATGGCGGACTGTTTGCCAACGGTTCGTATCCTGTTACAGACACTCTGCTGTGTCCACGGCCAGCAACACCTTTCGTTCTTCAACGGTTCTGTTTGTCCTGGGGGAAAAATAGGTGCTATTATACAAACACTGATATAATCGATTTGTAGGTTTGGCAAAAGGAGTGTGATCGATTGATTGAATTAGTTCAATACATAAATAGTACTTATCGAATCAAAATTGAGGGATGAAATGCAAATTCCATCAAGAACAAAAATGTCAGGCATGGACTGACACCATTGTAGATGCATTGGCAAAATGACTTGTCCTAAATATCCAGTAACAACCATAACGTTTCCATTGGTGCTTCTACTACACCTTTTACCTCTCCTTCTACACCAATACCTCTTTCTTTATCACACAACCTCCCCCTTTCTGTCTATCACTCTCTCTTTCCGTATCTTTCTATCTTCCATACTACTTCACCCCTCTTCCTTCTCCTGTGCAACCCACCTTTCTCTATCACAGCATACATTTTCTATCATTGTGCAAATATCATACTACCACTTACAAGGCCAAAATTAGGCGTCGAATTGGCAGAATCGTTAGCTCGCCGGACAAAATGCTTAGTGGCATTTAGTCCATCTTTATGTTCTAAGCTCAAATTCCACCGCCCTTTGTCCTTTCGGGGTCGATAAAATAAGCACCGGTTGAGTACAGGCGTCGTTGTAATCGAATAACTCTTACCCTGAAACTGCTGGACTTGTGCTAAAATTTGAGATCAATCTTATACTTCACCGGCTGCTATTTCTAGCACTGTGAGACTGTCTAGAATAGAGGCTCCCCTCGTTGATTCGTGTTAGATTATTAAATACATTAAGTGTAAATGACGGTACTAAATCCATTCCAGCATAATATTAATATAGGAAGTGTGGTGGAGAGGCGGGCTTGGTGGTAAAGGAAGATGTTATGTGGTGGTGGGGGGAATGAGGTGCTGGAGGGAGAGAGAGAGGTGTTCCGATTGAGCGAGGGACAATGGGAGAGGAGAGTTAGTATGAGAGAGTAGAGGGAGGAGTAGTGGTGGAGTGGAAAGGATGGTATGAAAAGAGAGGGGATGTATTGTGATAGAGAGGGAGAGAGAGAGAGAGATAGATAGATAGATAGAGAGAGAGAGAGAGAGAGAGAGAGAGAGAGGGGGGTACTGTAATAAGGGAAGACGGGTATATCGTTTCGTAGAAGGAATGGTGGTTCGATAGAGGGAGAAGTATGGTGATATATATATATATATATATAGACAGAGAGAGAGAGAAAGAAAAGGGGAGAGGTGTGCTGTGATGTAGGGAAGAGAGATAGAGAAAGAGACAGATAAACAGAGAGAAGCGTGAGGGAAAAGGGGGGAGACTAATGTAGTAGAAAGGAAGAAAGTGTACTAGAAAGG
>NC_068993.1:51093416-51096290 GCF_001194135.2 Octopus bimaculoides
TTGTGGTAGTGGTTGTGGTGGTGGTGGTGGTTGTGGTGGTGGTGGTAGTGGTGGTGGTGGTGGTGGTGGTTTTGGTGAGGAACGTGCGATGATGATGATGGTGTTGGCGTTAGGTGTTGTGCAGGAAATGATGATTGTTGTGGAAGTGGTTTTGGCTGCAGTGCTGCCAGTGTTGGTATGGCGGTTGTCGTGATAGTAGTGGCAGAGATGCTGTTGTTGTTGTTGTTGCTGGTAGCAGTGGTGGTATATGGTGGTAATGTTATTACTTGTAATAGTAGTGATGGTAAGAATGTTTTGGTGAAGGTGCAGTTAATGGCGGAGATAATGATGGTGGTGGTGGTGGTGTTGATAGTAGCTTTTGGTTGTGATGATAATGATGTTTACTGTAATTGAGGCGGTGGTGGTGGTGGTGGTCGTCTTCGTCGTCGTTGTGTGGTCGTGGTAATGTGGAAGTGGTGTTTGTGTTGTTGTTGTTGTTGTTGTTGGTGGTGGTGGTGGTGGTGTTGGTGTTGTTGTTGGTGGTGTTGATAGTAGCTTTTGATTGTGATGATAATGATGATGGTAGTGGCGGCGGCGGCGGCGGTAGAGTTGATACTGCTGATGATGGTGGCGATGAAGTTGGGGTGGTGATAGTGTTGGTGGCAACGGTAACTATTGTGATGATGTTGATAGTGCTGCTGTTTGGTAGCGATGGTGATGATGATGATGACGATGACGGTAGTCATGGTTTTGGTAGAGCTGGTGTCGTTGGTGACATTATTGCTTATAGTGGGACGGTTAGTGATGGTGTTGTTAGTGGTTGTGGTGTTTGTAGTAGCCGTGTCTGTCGTGTTCATGATGGCACTATTAATGGTAGTACAAGTGACGTTCGTAGTAGCGCTTATGAAGACAATATGGCTGACGTTACGGAGATTTGGTAGCGTTGCTGCAAGTATTGATGGCGGTCGAGAAAACCGCTTTTTGTTGTTATTGTTGATGATGATGATGATGATGATTATGATGATGATGGCGACGACGACGACGACAACGGTGAAGATAATGATGATGATGATGATGTTTTAATTCTTTTACCCTTTAGCACAATGGTTCTCAACCGGCGCCCATACAGCCCCTGGGGGGTCCTTATAAATTTTTTTTTTTGGGGGGGGGTCCATGCAACAAAATAGTAAATTGGATATCCGCAATAGTAGTAGTAGTAGTAGTAGGAGGAGGAGGAGGAGGTGGAGGAGCCGCAGCAGCAGCAGCTGTAGTATTAAGGGCCCCTGGTAAAAGAATTCTTTTAGTTGTATGTATTTTTACATAGTTAAACCTACACAAAGTTAATGTGTGGAAAACATAACAGGAATTTTGAAAGGAGTTTCTCGAAAACTAGTTTTAAACATCAAATGGCCGTGGCGGGGTCTACCAGAATAAATTAATATTTTAAAGGGGTCCATAGATAAAAGATGGTTGAGAACCCCTGCTTTAGCATTTAAACTGCTCATATCTGGCACAAATATTCTCCCTGTTTTATGTTTAGATCAGACAAATCTGGCCTCTCACATGTACTATACAATGTCATTCTAAAAGCACATATTCACATAATCAAAAGATTTTGAAGCTAAGATTTAATCCTTACACTGCAATAAAAAGGGGAAGATAGATAGATAGATGAAAACAAAGTGTGTTTGTGTATGTCTGCGTGTGCCTACATGGGCGTGTGTATTAATTCAACATATTTGGACTTATTATCAAAAACTAATCTTGAAGCTTCTAGGATTTTCAGGTCTTACATCATACAACCTCGTCCAAGCGACCTGACCTAAATTGATTAAGCCTGGGTCTGTATCCATGCGGCATTCAACTGACCCTACTAATCACCTCTAATGCTTATTCGTGTGCTACTCCGGACTAAAAATTGTCTCAATACATGTTAGTTAACAGTGTACATATTAGGCAGATATAATATGTTCGTGAATAATATATAATCGTTTCTACTCTAGGCAAATGGCCCGA
Organism: Octopus bimaculoides; assembly: GCF_001194135.2. Taxonomy (NCBI): domain Eukaryota; kingdom Metazoa; phylum Mollusca; class Cephalopoda; order Octopoda; family Octopodidae; genus Octopus; species Octopus bimaculoides. Next base: position 51,095,412 of record NC_068993.1, read on the forward strand.
AATTTTGGGGAGGGAGCCAATCAATTAGATCGACTCCAGTACTGGTACTTAATTTATCGACCGCGAAAGGATGAAAGGCAAAGTCGATCTCGGTGGAATTTGAACTCAGAACGTAAAGACAAACGAAATACTGCTAAGCATTTTGCCCGGCGTGCTAACGTTTCTGCCAACTCGCGCCTTATGAATAATAACTAATATAAACAGTTATCAACTGGATTTGGCTTCCATCCTATATTCGGATATCATCACTAGCTAAATGACATTTTTAACTACCCAGAGAATCACCGTTTATAAAACCACTGTTACAAAGGGTTTGAGTGAATCGAATAGACTGATTTGCACAGTTAACGCATTTTCTGGTATCTTGTTCGATAAATATATTGCTGTTTCAACACTGCTTCTACAGTATTTAGTTTTAAAGCAATACTGTGATATAGTACATATCAACACACTTTAACGTACACTTTATATGAAAAAGAGATCTATATAGCTCGTTCGATATATACAATGAAACAATAACTTTTAATGCTCCCAAAATAAATTTTAATCAAACTATCTTCCAAGAAAGCATTACAGTAGTAAACCGGCCTCACCGATTTTCTTAAGATCTGTGGGTAAGTATTTCGTGTCGCTGGACAGACAAAAACAGTATTCACTCGATGAAATCCCAACAAAGTGTCGAAACGAAACCGGTTTATCTCTTTTTTCTGTGTATGAAGTTATATATAGGGAGGTGTTTACATCTTTTTCATGATACACAGTATTGGTTAAATCTATAAATGTCCACTATAACATGGAATAGCTTACATGCAGTTTTATATACGTTATTTCGATGAATGTATACATACACACATACGTACATATATATATATATATATA
>NC_068993.1:51096861-51100579 GCF_001194135.2 Octopus bimaculoides
GTGTGGCGTCATGCACAGTCACTTAGAAAGATAATTCTTTGAAGTATATTATTTTATGAAGTAGCAAAGATTTTTCGAGTTTACGAGACTCACGTTAACCCTATGGAACTCCAAAGATGTAAGCCTTCAAGTTTAAATACCTCTACCGAAACCCTACTATAGCGTTGACATTATCGAAGCTGTTGGTTCCATATTAACATTACTGATCACAACTCTGGCCTCTCAATGCCAATATATATATATATATATATGTATACATACATACATTCACAAAACCAAAAAAGAAAATGAAATTCACATCACCAAGGCAAATAATGTCGTTAGATGGGAGGTATCGAGGGAATAACTAACTAGAAATAGCAACCAAATATCCTTCAATCATACTTTAAAATTGAGAAGGAAAAGGAAGGACAAACTGGATAATGTGGTCGTTACAGAAGTAAAAGACTATTTGCGGTTGGAATACCTTCGTTCAGAGGTTTTTGCCGACTTGAATTTGCTGGAGCAACAACAACGACCACTACTACTACTACTTGTAATTATCATTTCAAATTTTTGCCTTAAGGGCAACTTTGGAGAGGTGGTGGATGAGTCGATTACATCAACCCTACTGTTGAACTGGCACTTATTTTATCGACCCCCGAAAGGATGACAGGCAAAATCGACCTCGGCGGAATTTGAACTCAGAACCTTGCGACGGGCGAAACACCGTTAAGCATTTCGTTCAGCGTGCTTAACGATTCTGCCACCTCGCCGCTTTACTACTACTACTACTACTACTAATAATAATAATAATAATCTTTTATACTATAGGCGCAAAGGTCTGGAATTTGTGGGGCAGTGGATAGTCGATCACATCGAACCAGTACACAACTGGTATTTATTCTATCGACCCCGAAATGATGAAAACCCAAAATCGACCTCGGTGGAATTTGAACTCAGAACATAAGGACAGACGAAATACCGCTAAGAATTTTTCCTGGCGTGCTAACGATTCTGCCAGCTCGCTGGCTTAGATAATAATAACAATAATAACAACAATAATAATAATAATAATATTAATAATAATAATAATAATAAGAATAATAATAATAATAATAATAATAAGAAGAAGAAGAAGAAGAAGAAGAGGAGGAGGAGGAAGAGGAGGAGGAGGAGCTCCATGCTGAATAACAACACGAATGAACGTGACACTCTCCCAAAAATTCGCAACTCTAACCAAAACCTGAAAGCAATTGGTAAGATCCGCCTTGCACTTAAGGATATAATTTCAACTAATGATGTTGATATTACAGATCTCAACCACCTGTACTATGCATCTGCGAACATCTCAACGATTCTACGAGATGAAAAGATTAGAAGACGACAACATTCCCACAAAATGCCTACTCGGTAAGAGTGTATTCAACACCAAATTCAGCTACTTACGTCTGACGTAGAATGTTTAAAAAACCTGAAGTTTGACAAGACTATCAAATCAACAAAAATCTGAAAATTAAAGAAAAAAATATAATATGAAAGCCATACTTGACATCGATAGCACGGTATGAAGAGCGCGTAAGAGTCTTTAAAGCAACAACATGTTAAAAAATAGACCAAAACTTTTTACAGGAAGATAGGGGAAATACCAGTTACAGTAAAGTCTGTCCCATCAAAAGAAGAAGTGCAGGAATTTTGGAATAAAATTTGGGCAGCTGAAAAAGCACACAATAAAAAGGCCCCTTGGATTGATAGAATATCTACTGGCTTAAACTCCTTAGAAGAGCAAAGTTGGGAAGGTATCAAAGTAGAGGGTGTAAGATCTGCACTCAAGAAGTCATGCAATTGGAAGTCTCCAGCAAAAGATAAATTCCTAACTTCTGGCTGTATGCCTTCCCAGAGAGTCATGAACTACGAACAAAACTTTGCAACGATGTTTAGCAACAACCTAGTATGATTCCCTCTTGGCTAGTTAATGGTGTTACATTCCTACTACCAAAAAATGAAGAAACAAATGAGCCAAAAAAATTATAGACTAATATCCTGCTTAACAACAATGTATGAAATACTAACATCTGTTTTGACTGGATATACTTATAGTTTTTTAATAGAAAGTAGTATATTTCCTAATAAGCAAACATATCTAAACTTGTTTCAAACGCTAAACACAGCGAGGCATGTTGCATAAAGTGTGCTCCAGCAAGTCCAGATAAATGGTTTGAGTCGCCAAGTTGAATATCACAACAGAAATTCAATACACAATGGAACCGGGTCGCATCCAACAGAATTTGAACGCAGAATCAGAAATAACTAAAGTTCCAACTGAATATTGTACGTAGCAAGAAATTTTGTCCGATATTTTAATGATGCCACCACTAATAAATAACTCAAAATTTAATTGAAACAGACAAAATAGCCGTGTGTCGTTTTTATTCCTGTCTCTCCGTAGCTTGGTTATTTTTTCTCTAATCATAAATGGAAATAAATGGAGTCAAAACATGAATTGAGACGTTCAAATCTCGAAAAAATAAATAAATATATAAATAAATAAATTAGTGAGAAAAGTTTTGAAATTTTGTAACTATAAGGAAATTTTATCTAATATAAAAAAAAATGGCGAACAGGAACAAACCCCCACCAAAAAATAACGTGATATAAATTCATTCTTGAATGGTCGACTTACACTTGTAAAATAAACGAATAAACGGGTAAAGGAATAATTATATAAATATATAAACATAAATATATACAGAGAAAGAAAGAGTGAGAGAAAGAGAAAGAGAAAGAGAGAAATAGAGCGGGTGAAATGTAGCCATTGTAGCTGTACCAGATTTATATTACACTAGAAATTCAATCATGACCAATAAATTTCTCGTCTCTCTTTTACCTTCTCTTTACTTTATTTCCCAGACAGTCGACCGATTTGCTTCAGTGCACACAGTTGGACGGCGGCGCACGAACATTGGAAATCCATCATCATAAACCCACTTGTAATAACAATAACGTTATGTAAACTTTATGTTTTTTTTTCTCTCCCATTTAAACAAATTTTAACAAGGTTTTAAAGGGGTGACGGCAAATATTTGCGTTCTTGCTCTAAAGCTTACAAAAAGTTACAACACGCAACCTTCAACCTTGTCTGTCACTCTCTCTCCGCCTATGACCAAACAACTTTCTCCTCGTCTTGTCTCTCTCTCTCTCTCCCCCTCTTTCTCTCTCTTCCTCTCTCTTCCTCTCTCAATCCCTCCCTTTTTCTCACTTTATTCTTAGTTCTTTATCTCTCTCTCTTTCACCTCTTCCTTTACCGCCTTTTCATATTTCTTTCAATCTCTCTTTCTATCCCCCTTCTTTGAATGTCACACTTTCTCCCTTACATTCTCCTTTTCTCCCACTTATTCCTCTCTCTCTCTCTCTCTCTCTCCCTCTCCCTCTCTCTCCCTTGCCACTCTTTGTCACTCCCATTTTCTTTCTTTCTCACTTTCATTCGCTTCACTTCTCTTTCTTTCTTTGTCTTTCTCACTCGCTTTCTTTTCTCTTTGACTCGTTCTCTCCCGTCCTCACTCTCTCCCTCTCCCATTCCCCTATCTCCGTCTCCCATTCCCCTATCTCCCTCTCCCTCTCTCTCTCACTTTTTCTCTCTCTCTTTCTTTCATTCATTCTTTTTCTCTGAATGCTGGCTGATGGCTGATTCGGTAAAGCGTCTAGTACAATTCAGTTACGTCTCTTTAGCATTCTGAGT
>NC_068993.1:51102551-51106109 GCF_001194135.2 Octopus bimaculoides
AGTAGTAGTAGTAGTAGTAGTAGTAGTAGTAGTAGTAGTAGTAGTAGTAGTAATATAATTGTTGTTATTGTAAATAATTGATCAAAATGTTATTTTATGTTTTGTTTCTTGTTTTTTTCTTCTCTTTTTTGTTTTTGTCCTTTTCTTTTTTATATCTATTTAAAATCATCTTTGTTGTATATATTTTTGTTAGCAGCAAATAACAGTTTGTTTGAGAATTCTTGTTAATTCTTCTGGATATTATTTTTTGTTCTTGTACATATAATTTGTTTCGTTTTGTTTTATTTTGTTTTTTCTTCTTTCTCTAAATCCCCCTCTCCTATCCCCCCCTCTCGCTCTCTCTCTTTCTATCTATCTCTATTTCTAACTCTGTTTGTCGTTGTTGGGGTTCTTATTATTATTTCTACGCCATTTGTCATAATTTGCGACTTCACAAGAAATTCTGAATAAATGGTAATATTTCAGTGATTAGTCGTAGTAAACTGAAGTACAGATGACCGACAGAGTGAATACGGTAACGCCGTGCCGTGCCGTTATTATCGCACAATCAACCAACCCAGTCTTCGAGATATTGACGTAAAATAATCTTATTACTAGGCCTTCGTGTGTGTTATGTGTCAGCCACCATTTTTACCTTGCTCTTAGTCTTTTGTTGCTTTCATCATCGTGTGACGTTGTTGCTGTGTGTTGCTGCCGTTACTTAGATCTTACTCATCTCTGTTTATACAGACCTATGGTTAAAATTAACGCAGCTGAATCTGTTGTCAAAAAGAGCTGGATTCTCAACCTATCTGTGAACCCCTTTGATTACTATTTCACTCTGATGGATCCAACATAGCCATTTAATGTTTTATAGAAACTGCTTTCAAAATCTCCATTTTGTATATCACACACATTAACATGTGTAGGTTGAACTATTCTTTTATTCTTTTGCTGTTTCTTTTACTTGTTTCAGTCATTTGACTGCGGCCATGCTGGAGCATCGCCTTTAGTCGGACAAATCGACTCCAGGACTTATTCTTTGTAAGCCTAGTAGTAATGTTATCGGACTCTTTTCTTTTTGCCAAACCGCTAAGTTACGGGGACGTAAACACACCAACATCGGTTGTCAAGCGATGGTGGAGGGGGACAAACACATGCACACAAACATAAACCCACACAGACCAAACACACACACACACACACACAAACACACACACACACATACACACACACACACACACACACATATATATATATACGACGGGCGTCTTTCAGTTTCCGTCAACCAAATCCACTCACAAGGCTTTGGTTAGCCCGAGACTATAGTAGAAGACACTTGCCCAAGGTGCTACGCAGTGGGACTGAACCCGGTGCATTTATGTTGTGTATATCGATTTTATCAACGGAAAGAACAAGAACTGGTACAGATGTGTGGTTTAAAAGCTCGATGGCACAACTTCGCCCTCCATACATAAAATACATAGATAAGCGAGCGAACAACAAACAAGGTGCATCAGTCTGATGGTCAAGAAGAATGAAGAAGTCCCTGAGGTTTTGAGCTTACGTTCTTGAACAGAAGAACTTTCTATTTTTCTCCACTTCTTCTCTCTCTTCATCTGTATTCTCTCTTCATTCCTTTCTGTTGAAGAGCGCAGGCTCAAAATGTCAACTACGTCTCTATTCTTTCTGAAAATCAAACGAATACACATTGTTTGTTGTTCCCTCATCTGTCTCTCATTTTTTGAAGCATATATATATGTATGCATGTACCCGTGAATCAATGTATGTATTTGTGTATGTATGTGTGTTATTTCTTTATTACCCACAAGAGGCTACATACAGAGGGGACAAACAAGAACAGACAAACGGATTAAGTCGATTATATCGACCCCAGTGCGTGACTGGTACTTATTTAATCGACCCCGAAAGGATGAAAGGCAAAGTCGACCTCGGCGGAATTTGAACTCAGAACGTAGCGGCAGACGAAATACCGCTAAGCATTTCGCTCGGCGTGCTAACGTTTCTGCCAGCTCACCGCCGTATGTATGTGTGTATGTATGTATGTATGTATGTATGTATGTATGTATGTATGTATGTATGTGTGTGTGTGTGAAGATGCATTGCTCAGTGGTTAGGGCGTCGTGAGGTTGTGAGTTCTATTCCGGGCTGCGTGTTGCGTTCTTGAGCAAGACACTTTATTTCACGTTGCTCCAGGCCAATTAGCTGTAGAAATGCGTTGCGACGTCACTGATGCCAAGCTGTATCGGTCTTTGCCTTTTCCTTGGATAGCATCGGTGGCATGGAGAGGAAAGGCTGGTACGCATGGGTGACTGCTGGTCTTCCATAAAAACAACCCTAGTTGTGCGTTCACCGGTGAGGCGACTTTCCGCCCGGACTCGAACCCCGGAACGGAACCTCCTTGGTGCACCCATGGTCATTCGTGACCGACGGAGTCGTGCGTCGAGAGTCGAAATGTACGTATGTGTGTGTGTGTGTGTGTGTATTTATGCATGTCATTACTCAGTTTTATTTCAAGATTTCTTGCCAATAGAAAAAGGGCCGGTTTCTAATCTAGATCCAAGGCTCCTTCAATGGAATTTCAATATCAACCACAGGGTATTTTCCGATGTATGTATGTATGTATGTATGTATGTATGCAGATTTGCATGTTTTCTTTTATGTATGTATTCTCATGCATATATTTGCATATCTAGACATACTCATATATATTTAAATGATAAACTTCTGGAAAATTTTACAGATTTTTACCGTTCCAGTGATGGATTGCATCGGTAGACTTCGAATTAGCTCTCTCCTTTCCGGTTTTACGAAGCCTAATTTCTCAAGATTGGTATTTAGGGAGTGTGTAACATATCCCAGGGCCCCAATAATGTATGTACGTATGTATGTATCCATGTATGTATGAATGTATGCATTTATATATGCATGTATATATGTACGCTTGTATGTATCTTTGTATGCTTGTATATATGTGTGCGTGCGTGTGTGCGTCTTTATATCTGAGCTTGTTACCCACCCCACAGTTTGACAGCCGATATTGGTTTGTTCACGAATCCGTTTCCTAGCATTTCGGCAAAAGAAAGCGATAGAATAAATAGCTGACTTAATAAATAGGTACCGGAGAAGGGAGATATTTGTTCGACTTAAACCCTTCAATCAGGTGCCACAGAATGGCCACAATTGCATGACTAATACAGCATAGTAGATTAAAAGCTCAATTTACAATACTTTTACGTTCATTTATATACATTGTTATAAATTACATTTCTGCCATGATATATGCATATTTATATCCAGAACGAATAAAATACATTATAATGCTTGGCCCCTTTCACTTGGTGCCTTACGCATGTTCGGATATTATTGTTTAATGGCTAATCCGGGACTGCGTCGTCTTCGAAAATTCAGGCATTCTGACGTACTTCGATTGTTGAAGCTTGCTGAGAGCTTTAGCTCGTATAACAAGCATTATTCTACGCTGCGCTGGCCACTGAAGACATGAATAATACAAACTTATAAAACTCATACATGTAATTATATATATAAATATATATA
>NC_068993.1:51106343-51106655 GCF_001194135.2 Octopus bimaculoides
ATATATATATACATATCTATATATATGTAATATAAATAATGTATATTTATATCTCATCTTTAGCACACACACACACACACACACACGCATATATCTAGGTGTGTGTGTATGCATGTATGTATGTATGCATGTATGTATGTATGTATGCATGTATGTATGTATGTATGTATGTATGTATGTTTAAGTCCACGTGTTCTTTCATTCAGTCATGCTGAAATATAGTTTGCTGTTGTATACGCTGATCCATAAATCGATACAATGCTGATCCATTTATATAACCACTCAGCCATACGTATGACCACACACACACAC
>NC_068993.1:51108035-51109498 GCF_001194135.2 Octopus bimaculoides
AGCTGTTTCTGATATGCATTATAGGTGCGTTCACGAATCTATTAACTCCATTTATTGACCGACTGAGAAAAGTTGATCGACCATAAAATAAATACTTATTCTTATATTATTCGAAATTTCCCCAAAACACTTAATGAAAGCTGGAGCGTATATCAGCCGAAACGTTGAGTTAACAACAAACAAGATGAGGACAAATATCCGTCAATTTTAAATAATGTAAATAATGTAACTAATGTATCATCATCATCGTTGTTGTTGTTGTTGTTGTTGTTGTTGTTGTTGTTGTTGTTGTTGTTATTATTGTTATTATTATTCCTTCGTAAAACAGTGAAGATAAAAATGCATCGGCTTCTTTAGTCAGCTGTGAAGTCACAAGGACCTCAGATAAATAATACTTTCCTTAAGATATGCGCTTGTGCCCAATAATGCTGCTTTTTGCGAGACATTAATCTTGCATGGGATTTCCAGTTGCTTTAAAAAGTCTTCAAGTTTCAATGGGACTGAGCCTAACCCTCCGATTACCACTGGTATCACTTTTACCTTACTCTCTCGCATTCCATACGATCTTGCCATTTCCACTTTCAATTCGGAATACTTGGTGAATATTTCAACCTCTTTACTCACAAACATTCATGTCATTTGGTTTGGCTACATCAATGATCTGACAGTATTTGTCTCTCTTATTCAATATGACAATATCCGGCCGATGGTGTTCGATTAATCGATCCATCTGAAAACCATAGTCCCAGAGCATCATTACTTTTCCATCCTCCTGCATAACTTTATTTGGTACGTGTTTATACCAGTTCTTTGTTACTTCATATTGGTATTTACGACATAAGAGTCAATTATTATTATTATTATTATTATTATTATTATTATTATTATTATTATTATTATTATTATTATTATTATTAATAATAATAATAATTCCTTGCATTCAGTTATATGTTCTTTGTTATATTTTGTTATTTATTTGTTCATATATCTAGTTGACCCCTTTCTCTTTTCTATCCGTATAGTTCTTTCGCCCTCATCTTTCTTCTGCCTTCTAATCGACTCTACAAAGCCCTTTTCTCCCTGTTCTCTCTCTCTACCACCCTCTCTCACTCCTCTCCTCTCTCCCACTCTCTTCCAGTCCCACCTGTATAGATATTATAACCTTTCTGACAACCTCCTCTTTTCAACTTGTAGATGACATAAACTGCTCCGACCATATATAAAGTGTAAATTCCATCAATTGGCTCATATTTTGATATCCCTTAACTGAGAAAGATTTCGCGTAAGAGATGAAATTCCATTTTAATTTAATGCATAATTATCTGAAACACACGTATTAAATACATTCAAAATATCATTAATCGATTTTTACTACGTTATGCATACACACGCACAAACTCACCCCACGCACACGTATACGCACGCACACACGCACACACACACACACACACACACACACACAC
>NC_068993.1:51109812-51114450 GCF_001194135.2 Octopus bimaculoides
CACACACACACACACACACACACACACACACACACACGCATATTCATATATATGTATATATAAGTATGCAATGTGTATGCGTTTGAATTTGAAATCGAGAGAAAGAAGGTATTATTACTGTTGTTGTAAAGCGAGACAACTATCCTGTTTGACGCAGAAATAACATCAATAGTGTTCAGTCGTTGAACATGCCATTGAAGTTAAGGCAAAGTCTGATAATGGTTGCAATGTCTATGTGTTCTTCACTGATAACACAATAGTCTATCTTTTTAGAAAGGTGCGACTGTTATTTCTATGAGGAGGTGTGTGCTGGCTCTTCAGTTGCTTCGTGAGAGAACTAAAAACTCATTAGTGGAGAGAGAGAGAGAGAGAGGGGGGGGGGAATGAAAGAGAGATAAAATTACTAGTGTGTCCAGCAGAGAAACTCGTTTAAGTCTGTAGCTCCGAGAACTGAAAAAAGAAAAAAAACGAAAATTCTGATTCTCTTTTATAAAGAGAGAAAATAAATGAGAACGTGTTAGTTTGTGAGAGAGAGAAATAGAAAATGAGAAAAGAAGCTACGACAAGATGAGAAATAATGGAGCGTAATGTTAAGGGTATGAGAGAAACAGTGAAAGAGAGAGAGAAAGAGAAAGAGGGAGAGGATGGGTGGGAGACGATAAATTGAAAAGAATAAGACACAGAAATCTTTAAGTAAGAGTAAACATCTGGCAATCTTTAATCAGTGGCTCTCGGTGTAATTACAACGGAGCTTATCAGAAGGAAGTGAAACATTGATCAATACTTTAGTAGAATCATCTATCTATTAATAAACTGATCGAATGTAGTGAAGGTGTGCCACACTTAATACGTTTCGCTATTTAACTCACTTTCTATCTACATTCAGCGTTTAAATATCTCCATAGTTGAACCTTTGACTTTCATTCCTCTGGAATCAATTAAATAAATACCAGGCGTGTACAGAGGACATGGGGGTCGACACAACATCCTCAATCGTCATCGAACAACTTTTTAATCTGGTACCAATATAAGAAATCATTATTTATGTTATTTATTATGAGTAAGGCAGGCGAGCTGGCAGAATCGATAGTGCGTCGCACAAAATGCTTCGTGCCATTCCGTCCATCTTAACGTTGTGATTTGAAATTCCTTACTTTTTAGCCACAACTTTCTCTCACTCTTTCTTCCTGTTTCTGTTGTAATTGTACCATGCTGAATCTCCCCGAGAACTACGTTAAGGGTACACGTATCTGTGGAATGCTCAGCCACTTGCACGTTAATTTCACGAGCAGGCTGTTCCGTTGATCGGATCAACTGGAACCTTCGTCGTCGTAACCGACGGAGTGCCGTAGAATTTTCTTCCAAAAGTGTGACTTTTGCCATTGTAAGAAATTATTATGTAAGACGATCGAAAGCAAAGTATCTGACAGAATAATTAGTTATGTTTCTCTTAGTTTAGCTTTCAAATCTCTGTGAGATCGGCTTTCCCTTACATTAAAATGAATATGCAGGACACAAATGCGTTACAGAAACATTTCCTCACCGAAATATAGTGCTTTGGGCCTTTGTTTTGAAACATTTTTATTTTCAAGCTGATGTTAGTCGATGTAAATGATGTTAGAATGGAGAAAAACATTAGCGGTGGAGAAAAACATTGATAAATCTCATCCGAGATAGCCTTTCACTTTAATCTCACCTGAGTAGATGAAATCTATCACAATCAAAGAATAAAATCGATCAACTGACAACACAATATCTCTCTATGTCATCTTACATTAAGTGCTTGATTGAGTAACCCTTCAGAAATCATTACATATAAAAAATCGCTAAGAGCCCGAGTACTCTTGGGTGTAGAAAGAATGGTTATATCTGAAGTCTAGCAGACAAGTTTACTGCCTTGCAGACTTTAGTTATACTCATTGATGTTCTAAGTTCAAATTCTACCAAGCTAGACAGATTTTGCCATTCATGCTTCCGATATTGATAAAATAAATATGTACCAGTCAAGTATCGGAGAGAATTGAATCACCTTCACACTCCTCAGGCTATTCTTCACAAAATTTCTGGTTTTATGTCTATAGTATAAATCGCTATTTAGCGTTGTTCATTTCGTTTCTTTATTCAAATATTGTCAATGTTGAGGTTAGACTTTCCTCTCTCCAGATTCTGTGGAATAAGTACCAAATGTGTAGCCTGGTACTTAACATAAGAAATCTTTCATCGTTACGATATCGATAATTTAAGTAGTGCTGTCGACTTAATCGAATACATTCTCTCCAACGCAATGTGTGACCCAGTGCCTATTTTAAAAAAATCAATATTAATATTATTTATCTGAAACGAGTGCAGTAGAGCAAGTTATAGACTTAGTCGAAAATCACGATCCGCTTTCGATTCACGTTTGAAGTAATAATACAGATCGTGGTGATGGTGGAGGTGGTAGCAATAAAGTTGGTGTTGGTAGTAGTAGCTGTAGCACTGCTGCTGCTGCTGTTGTTGTTGTCGTTGATTTGCAGATGAAGATAAAGGGTTTTTAAAGCAGTGTTTGCAGTGATATTGATAATATTTGTACTGGTACAGTGGCAATGAGGAATATAGTTCTGGTGGCGAAGGCGATGATACGGGAGATGCTGAAGCAAGCAAAAATTTAGTGATGGCAACCATAATGAATAAGGTTGTATAAACGTTAGCAGTAATCAGACCTGATGATGCTTGTGACGATGGTAGAGATGATGATGGTGTTACTGCCATTGTTGTTAATGTTGTTATTCTGTAACCCAAAGTTAGCTCAGACCCAGCGGCCTATGACAAAACGGTACCGGACAAGCTACGGAGCAGTCTTCTCCGTTGTACCATAGCAACGTCTGGTTAAAAACCATACTACATAATTGGACATACCCGTGGTCAACCGTATTTGCTGTAGTATGGGCATATCTTTGTGTCTTTTAAGTTTTACATCTTCCCGTCATTAGACTGTGGCCATACTGTGTCACCTCATTCAGGGGTTCCGTGGAGCAAATCGACCCTAGTATTTATTTTTTCCTAAGCCTTGTACCTATTCTGTAGGTCTCGTTTTGCCCAACTGCTAGGTTAAGGGACATCAACAAACCGATATCTGTTGTCAAGCGGTGATGGAAGATGAATATATATATATATATATATATATATATATATATATATATAATGGACGGGCTTTTTTAAGTTCCCGTCAAACAAACCCACTCACAACGTTTTGGTTGGGCCGGATCTATAGCAGAAGACACTTATCAAGGGTGCCGTGTATGCAATAGGGCTGAACCCGAGACCATGTGGTTGGGAGGAAAACTTCTTACCACACAGCCACGTCTGTGCCCATCTAGATAAGAAGCAGTCTATTACCTGTCTTATTATTATTATCATTATTATTATTATTATTATTATCATTATTTTGCTTTAGTGTTGCTGGTGGTGATGATGATGCTGACGATGATTGTGTTAGTGACATGGAAGCTGTTGGTTGATATTGGTATTGTTGGTGCTGTTGACGATGATGATAGTAATAATTATTTCAAAACTTTGCCACAATGGCAGCATGGGGGAGAAGGAGATGAGTCGATTACATCGACCCCAGGGCTCAACTGGTACTCATTTTATCGATCCCGAAAGGACTTTAAGGCAAGGTCGACCTGGGCGGAATTTGAACTCAGAACGTAGCAATGGGCTAAATACCGCTAACCATTTTGTCCAGAGTGATAACAATTTTTATTTCTTTATTGCCCACAAGGGGCTAAAGCATAGAGGGGACAAACAAGGATAGACAAAGGGATTAAGTCGATTACATCGACTCCAGGACGTAACTGGTACTTAATTTATCGATACCGAAAAGATGAATGGCAAAATCGACCTCGGCGGAATTTGAACTCAGAATGTAACGGCAGGCGAAATACCGCTAAGCATTACGCTCTGGGTGCTAACGATTCTGCCAGCTCCCCACCTTAGGTGCCGATAGTAATAATAACTTTGTTTTGCCGTAAGGCGGCGAGCTGGCAGAAACGTTAACACGCTGGACGAAATGCTTAGCGGTATTTCGTCTGTCTTTCTTTATGTTCTGAGTTCAAATTCCGCCGAGGTCGACTTTTCCTTTCATCCTTTTGGGGGTCGATAAATTAAGTACCAGTTGTGTACTAGGGTCGATCTAATCGATTGGTTCCCCCCCTAGAATTTCGGGGCTTGTGCCTCGAATAGAAAATAATAACGTTGTCGTAGTTGCTGTTGCTGTTGTTGTTGTTGTTGTTGTTGTTTCTGTTAAAAGTTGGTTTTGCAGTAGTTTTGTTATTGTCGATGATGATGATTGTTGATGTTGTAGTTTTTGCTACTACAGTTCTATTGCTACAATTGTTGTTATTGTTGTTGTTGTTGTTGTTGCCGCTATTCGTGTTCCGGAGCAGTAATCATTGGCAATCTAACTATGACCACCTCCTCATTTTTTTTCTATATGAATGGAACCTAGGACCTTATTCTCATAAGCGCTGTTCCTTTCTAAGACAGTAGATTTAAGGAAGATTGGGGGTAGGGGTGGGGCGGGGTTCTGGCAGGGAGAAAGAAAAGGAAGACGCTTCCTACGTTGGCTCATGATGATGGTGGTGGTGTCGGTGATGA
>NC_068993.1:51121561-51122782 GCF_001194135.2 Octopus bimaculoides
ATATATATATGTGTGTGTGTGTGTGTGTGTGTGTATGTATTTATATATATATATGTATCAATCTACGTGTGTGTCTCTGTGTGTGCATGTGTGTGTGACGGAAAGGTTGTAGGAGAAACTGAGAATGGTATGTAGTAAATTTGTGACTGGGTGTGTACGTGTAAGATAGAAAGATACTTTAGTATGTAGATAGAGATAGTGAGATAGAAATGGTGAGAGAAAGAAAGAGAGAGAAAAAGAATGAGAGAGAGAGAAAAGCATTAGATAGATTGACACATAGACTGATTGGATGATCTAAAGGTAGAGACATGATAGCTAGATTGAAAAGTAGATAGGTGATAAATTGGATTGAGCAATGAGAAAGACGGATCACCAGTAAACAATTGGATACGAGGAAAACGTATGCATGTTGAGTAAACTGCAGAAGAGGATGAGAGAGGGGGAGGAGGAGTTTGTGTGTATGCTGGTGAATGAATGAACGATGGGTAGAGATGGAGATTGAGAAAGAGTGAGAGAAAGGGTGAGAAGGGGTTAAATAACAGAAGCAAGTGATACACAGTAATCTACGTCATGCGATGACAAAAGAGGACTTCTATGGATTAAGCTTTCGTTTTCGAATAATAAAGACACCAAACAGAAAAAAATGTTTTCGTGTTAGCTTCAAAGGTTTGCAACAGATCAGAGCACTCTTCCTCACTTCTCTATTTTAAATCAGGTATCAACTGCAAAAGTTGATACCAGAAACTTCAAAACACTTTCCGATAGGCATCTGATACAGGCTTCTGACCATAGTCCAAGTGTGAAACAATCTCACGGATTGTGATGGCTCTGTTCATGCAAATCAGTTCGTCCACTCTCTGGCGACCCGTGTCAGTGGTCACTTACTGCGCGTTTCTCTTCAATACCGGTTTCCCTTTCTTTAAACTCTGAGAGAGAAAGAGTGAGAGAGAGAGAGAGAGAGAGAGAGAGAAGGGGGAAAGAGAGAGAGAGAGAGAGAGGGGGCGGGGAAAGAGAGAACGAGAGAGAGAGAGTGGAGATCAATTTTAGCCAGAACGAAATTGGTACTTCCACTGCAGAAAGATAAAAGTCGAAGTTAGCATCAGTAGGAATTGAACTCAGGATGCAGTGAGATAGATGGAATACTATAAGGCATTGGATGTGACGTTGTGGTGTTTCTGCCATTTCAACACCATATATAACCACCAGGCCTGGATGTATAGT
>NC_068993.1:51123875-51125225 GCF_001194135.2 Octopus bimaculoides
TATATATATGTATGTATGTATGTATATGTATGTACATATACGTTTATAAGTACTGATAGATAAATATATATCTATTACAAATATATTAAGTTGTGTGTGTGCATGTGTGTGTGTATGTGTAAACAAATAATATTTTATTGAATGTCGTAAAAACCCCGAAATCCGCACACACACACACACACACGTCGCTATCTCCCCCATCCATACACGCTCACGAATACACACAATCAAATACTCACTCCCAACATAACACATCGACTCACATTAAAATAAATGGATGCAAAATGAATAATGCAAAAAAAAAAAAAAAAAAGTAAATAAGTAAAAAGCTCCAAACAAATAAGCAGACAAATATATATATATATATATAAATATAAAAAGTATATAAAAAAAATAGGCCCCAAATCAAATTCTTTGAACGTTTTATTGGAATTTAATCTTGTAATCTGAGCTTGATAGAGCAATATGACTAGAGAATAACTCTAGGTTTCGTATGATCCACCAGGAATACATATCTGAAACTATCTTTGCCAGATTCGGCTAATTAGTCGATTTCGAAGCTAACTGCGGGCGGCCATATTGTAACTAGAATCTTAGTTATCTTTTACGAGCGATTGTGTAATGTCTTTTGTTCGTGTTGTAACATGTAATTCGATTACATCGTCGTTATTGTTTATGTTGTTGGTGCTGCTGTTGCTGCTGTTGCTGCTGCTACTGCTGCTGCTGTGGTTGTTGTTGTTGTTGTTGTTGTCGAGATTCTTGATGTTGTTGTTGTTGGTGGTGGTAACAGTGGTGTTTTTTTTCTTTCTGTTGCTTATTTTTGTTGCTACGAATGAATATGGGGTAAGATGAGTAATGGAGACCCTCGTACTAATATGTGTGTGTGTCTATGGGGGTTGAGTGTGTGTGTGTGTGGGGGGGACGTATATATACATATACATGTATATATATGTATATTCATATATACACATTACATACATACACACATTACATAGTCCAAACATGCATTACATACATACATACACACACACATATATATACATCTGCATATATATATATATAATATTTATATCCGATTTTATATATAGTATACACATGTGTGTATATATGTTTATATATACATTTATATGTACATATATTCATTTATGATACATACATATGACATCTTTATTGGGTGTATGTATATATGTGTACACGTATATCTATATATATGTATCTCTCTCTCTCTATATGTATATATACATATATAATTATATGTATACACACACACACACACACACACACACACACACACACACACACACATATATATATATATATATATATAATATATATGTGTATGTATATATA
>NC_068993.1:51126602-51127346 GCF_001194135.2 Octopus bimaculoides
ATATATTTATTTATTTATTTATATATGTATGTATGTATGTATACAAAGAGTAGGAGGCGAAAGGAATACAGAAATATATGTTCATGACATACAGATACACTCACAAACGCACTCACAAACAGACTCTCAGACAGAGAGACATCCGCCTATTACAATCCTGGACGTGTTGAATTAATGTAACGAAGACACCAAACATGTAATCGCTTGGCAAACTATTATATAAGAACAGATATAGATTACTGTCTCACTTATAAACCCTTTTTCCTGGTCAATCTAGGGATGTATCATACTAGATGTTCCTATATTTATTGCTTTAAATATTAATACTTATTTTGTATTCGCGTGATAAGGTCAATTCAACCGCAATGAAAATGGCGGTCTTTGTATAGGGCGCTTATGTTATTTCTGCAATTGATAGCTGAAACTGAAAGTGTAACCAGCGAAAAAGAGTATCTTTATTTGATGCATAGAATATTAGAGATTTTGTCTTTTAGATGAACTTTGTCTAAGGATTCCTAATCTTAATGTATTAGATAAATGATGAAAATAGTAATAGTAATAGTAATAATAATAATAATAATAATAATAATAATAATAATAATAATAATAATAATAATAATAATAATAATAATAATAACAATAATAATAATAATAATAATAATAATAATAATAATGGCAAATACCCAAAGAGAGCGAATAATGCAGATATTGACAAAGCCCTTACCCACCAATGGTTAATGGCCT
>NC_068993.1:51130014-51132912 GCF_001194135.2 Octopus bimaculoides
AAAACAGAAACAATTCCTATCATAGTAGGTGCCTTAGGTATAATAAAAAAATATTCAGACAAATACATAACAAAAACACCAGGACTTACAAATATATATAACATACAGAAAATTGCACTACTGGGTACTGCACACATTCTACGCAAAACACTTTCAATACAGTAAACATAAGAGCACCACAGCAAACCACAGCACATACCCAAGGCGCACAGAGCTGCGCTCGGTAGTGAAGTGAAAGCACGTTATAAAAATAAAACTACTGAATAATAATAATAATGATAATAATAATAATGATGATTTCATTTGCCAGAGGGGCGAAGGATGAGGAGCACCATACAAAGACAGACAACAAATGTAGAGGTTTACATATAATGAAATAATAATAATAATAATAATAATAATAATAATAATAATAATAATAATAATAATAATTATTATTATTATTATTATTATTATTATTATTTTTGTTGAATCGATAAGACTGATTCCACAATGAACTCGGTACTCTAGCCTCACCACGGCACAATTACTGAATCTCGTCGCGTGATGAAGGACATAAAGTACCTGTTTCTAATTTAGGCTCATGACCCGCAATTTCATAAATAGGGTCTCGTCGAAAGAATCGATTCCAATACTTGACTGGTAACCTGATTTTATCGACCTCTTGAGAGGCAAAGTTGGTTGTGGCGGGATTTGAACTCTGAATGTATAGAGCCAGAACAAATATCTATGCTCTAACATTTCTGCTATTTCACCGCCTCCAAGAGACTATTATAATTTTGCTTTTATGATGTCTCACATTCAGATACTAATTTAGTATCGCACAGTGTAAACTTTTTATAACACCTAGCTGATTCTGAAACACATACACATACGGACACACGCACGCACGCACACACACACACACACACACACATACACACACACACACACACACATACGAACACAGACGCGCCGAACACAAATTCAACTTTAATTAAAGCATCGTTCTAATTATTCAATACTAATCAAAGCATACATTAATTAAAGTAATTTATTGTTGATTGATCATTATTTATTAATGTTGTTTCAATATTTTTCAGAATTTTGACGAATGAGACGTGTTATAATTCATATTCTTAAGGTGGCATCTAACGGCTTCCTTCTTCTTGTCGTTATTCTTGTTGTTCTTATGCACTTATTGTTGTGATTGTCTACCCTGAGGTAACCTCTAACAGAGATGATAAATAATTAACGATACCCACCGCCTGACCATCTCCTATTTTGATGGTGTCCACGAATAGATTATCTAGGTGACAGGTTTAATTTCCGGTGGCTGTATTTAACCATCGTTTTGTATAACAACGGGAAGGAGAGTAGCTTATTGGGTAGTGTGTTGCACTGACGATTTAAAGGTCATGATTTCGATTCTCACATCGGGGTGTTTGTAATGTTCTTGAAAGAAGAAGAAAATCTTCATTTCGTTATGGCAGTTCGCTCAGCTCTAAATGAATAACACTGCAATGTACTGGAACCCGATCGGAGGCACGATGTGATCTCAGTTACTTATACGCCAGGGAAACCGGGTGACTGGCTCTGAGTCCTTGGGCTCATGATAGTAATGTGCAAGGGACTTTATTTTTCTCTGTTCAACAGCACCATCATCTAGTCTACCTTTCTTTAACAGAGAGAATCCATTGGCAGACATTGGATCGAGGTCAGCTTTTTCAGGATTAGTTTCTCCCTTTTACAGCGACAAGTCTAGAACGTCTCATAAAGGACCATGATCGTTGCCCTCAAACCAGACTTACTTCTGATATACCCTTCCTTTTTTGCACTGGCAAGACTGTCAGCGTCGGGAAAATGCCTTGTGGTAATTGTTCCGGCTCTTTATGTTCTGAGTTCAAATCCCGTCGAAGTTAACTTTGCCTTTCATCTCTCTGCAGTCGATAAAATTATGTATTTGTCTCGTACAAAGATTGATAATATACACTAAACACGTTCATTGAAATAATTAGATACAATTCACAATGGCAAAATGTGATTTGAGGGATACTTGGTTGCTATTTCTAGCTAATCTAATAGCCATACACTGCTTTCAGTTTGTGTTGGTATTTATTATATAAGAATATAATTAAAAGCGTTAACGCTACTTTTGCGTTCCATGATCATTCGTCTGTTGTTAGTGTACATACTTAACTTCACAATCCAGTATAGTCATATGAGGCTGTGATTTGAGAGAGATTGAGCTGCTATTTCTAGCGGATTTGAGCGAACAGACAGAACTCCATTGTTGGAAAATTTCGCTAACTCTCATTCGTTTATAGGAAAGTTAATGAAAAGTAAGACTACATTTCGTACGACGCAATCATAATACACTATTTAGATTAACCGTTTTCGAATCAAGGTAGAATCAATGGTTTTGTGATATTTTAGGCCCAGGTTGATACCGATCCAGTTGGCCTATGATCAAAATCGTTACTATCGTCACTTGAATATTCATCTTCTTTTTTTAATATTTTAAACTTAGATTTTACATTAGAACTATATCGAATTATATCAGTGGCCATGTTGCAGTTGAGTGACAACATTTTTAACACTTCAAATAATTAAATAAAGTGAATGTAACAGTGAATCAGTCAGTTATTAAATCGCTGCATAACACTTCAATGATATAAATACTCCAGGTTCGTAACTATTTGCATGGTCCCAGATCAAGCCAGTTGCTAAACCAGTGCAACTCCAATATTCTAAAGCAGGCGTGGCTGTATGATAAGAAGCTTACTTCCCAACCATATCGTTCCGGGCTCAGTCTCACTGCATGGTAACTTGGTCAAGTGTCTTCTATAAAGTCGGGCCGACCAAAGCCTTGAGAAGATTTGGTAGACGGATACTGAAAGAAACCCGTCGCATATATAT
>NC_068993.1:51132996-51134212 GCF_001194135.2 Octopus bimaculoides
TATATATATATGTGTATATCTATACATCCAGTAGTAGTATTATACGTACTTCCAGGTTTACGCTTGCGCATCTGTCATGTGTGAATAAGTACGAGGCTCACAAAAGAATAATTCCTGGGGTCGATTTGTTCGACTAAAAGCGGTACTCCAGCATGGCCACAGTCAAATGACTGAAACAAATAAAAGAATATATATATATATATATATATATATATATATATATTACACACCCTCCAATACGCATATACACAAATATCATCATCATTATCCTCAGCTATAGACGGACCATCAAATGTAAACACAGTGACGTACCTCACTAATACATAAATACATTTAGAAAATATCAATAAGTTCAATTTGTATTTCTGCTGCTGTTTTAAATGCCAAACGTCTAAACACGATCGTACATTTGCTTGATTTATTATATCTTCCGTCCTCTGAAGACTTATTAGAATATATTGTTTTAAGTAATGACTAGTAACAACACACTGACAAATAACAACAAGAACAACAAAATAATAATAATAATAATAATAATAATAATAATAATAATAATAATAATAATAATAATAATAATAATGATAATGATAATAATAATCAGACAAGATTCCTTTTCTCATTAATTTTACTGACATTCTCTCATTAATCAAATATATCTTTTATTTTGTGTATTTTCAAAATTAGAGAATGTCATTTTTCTCAATCATTAATGGTGTGATTATTTATCAGACGATCACCAAAAATTACACTCTAACTTGTAACTATTTTTAATATTGCGATGATTGTTGTTGTTCTTGTTGCTGTTCTTGGCCTTATGCCTGTCTTGATTCAATGGACCTACGATCACAGCCAATTCTGCTTTGATCATCTGCTCTATTTTTCTCTGTCAAAGTATATCTACGACTACATTATCAAATATATATTTTTTTTCCGTTTTATTGCTTGAGACGGAGGAGTGTACTCGAGGGAGATTTGACTGTTATTTCTTACATAACCAACTTGGATTTCCGTCCATTAACAGTAATATGTAACATTTAATGGTAACTTTGTTTCTTTGATTTGTTTCGTGTTTTCTCATTATGACCATTTCACACCATACAACACATAAAACGATAACGGCCATAACGCCTTTTCTGTTCGAATTTGCGCTCAGATATTATGTGTGTGTGTGTGTGTGTGTGTGTGTGTGTGTGTGTGTGTGTGTGTGTGTGTGTGT
>NC_068993.1:51134748-51137829 GCF_001194135.2 Octopus bimaculoides
ATATATGTGTGTGTGTGTGTGTATGAAGGTATGTATGTATGTATGTATGTATGTATGTATGTATATATGTATGTATGTAAATCTGTGCGTGTGTGTACGTTTGTATATATGTATGCATGTACGTATGTACGTATGCATATATGTATGTAGGTATATATATATGTACGTATATATATATATATATATATATATATATATATATATATATATATATATATATATATATATATATATATATATACATATATACATGTATATATATATATATATATAATATGTGCATAAATATAAGCGTAAGTATACATATATGTGTGTGTGCACACATGCATACATATATGTACACATATATAACATATACACAAATACAAAGGTATATATACATGAATACGTACACAACATACGCACATACCTATATGTACACACTCATATGCATATATATATATATACATATATATATTCGTAAATACATACGTACACACACGCATTATATATGTATATATGTATATATATATATATAAATATATATATATATATATATATATATATATATATACACACGCTGCGTCAATCTGTGTTTGCGTGGTGTGTGTGTGTGTTTGAGTGTGATGTGTGATGTGCATGTGTATATAGTTTCACAAAGGTTCTCCCCAAACAGCGTAGTACTATTCCTGGCAGACTGTCAGTTCATATACAGCTCCAGTGTGGTAAATGTACCAAATTGATAGACAAGGCCAACCAATCCGTTGGCAAAGATCGTGGTCAAAAATGATGGATCACAGCAAGCAAGAAAATAATTTCGGTCACCATGACAACAAATTCAATGCGATTTATGTGATAAATGATATTATAGAGATCTGTGTTGGTATCTTTATTAAAATTGTGCAAAAGCAGTCTTCTATGCATGTGTGAATATGGGCGAATGTAAGTACGTATTCATGTATGCACCTATGTATGTATGCATGTGTTTCTATGCATGTATGTCAGTATTTAAGGACGTACCTAAGTAAGTGTGTATGCATGTGTTCCTATGAATGTGTACAGATGTGGGCATGTATGCGTGTATGTCCCTATTTATATATATACGTACGTATATGTTCCTATGTATGTATGTATTCATGTATGTATGTATCCATACATATATATATATATATATATATATATATATGTATGTATGTATGTATGTATGTATGTATGTGTGTATGTATGTATGTATGTATGTATGTGTGTATGTATGTATGTATGTATGTATGTACGTATATGTCCATGCATGTATGTGTTTTCAAAAATTCCGTAAATCACGGAATTTTTGTATACGCAAAACTTGAAATTTTGCTCTGAATTTCGTACATGTGTATTATCTATATTTTATAATTAATATCAACGACAAATTATCTGTCAGGTCACTGATCCTATGAGTAATAACAGTCATTTCCATCTGAGATCACACTGTATGTTCTTAGGACGTGTTTGATAATGTAGTTATACATCCGATGTCTGATCATCAATAAGTATCCGGACTGTTGTCACGGAATAAAGAGGCTACGCACAGATTTATATTGGTCTTTGCTGTGCAAGTGCACTAAGTTTTAACGTTCTCTCTCACTTTCGCTGTTTAGAGCAGTGCTTTGAAGGAACGTGTGTAGCGTGTGATCATTGTACTGACCATGACAGAGAAAGTTGTTACGGCGATACCTGCCTACAGGCCTACGCAAAGTTGCAGAAAGAGTATGGAGAGGAGTTTACGAGCCGCACACAAGTGTACGAGTGGTTCAGATTTTCCAAGATGACTGACGAAATGTCGATATTGACGAACGTTCTGGGAGACCCGGAACCAGCAGACAACATCGACCCCAGTGCGTAACTGGTACTTATTTAATCGATCCCGAAAGAATGTAAGGCAAATTCAACCTCGATGGAATTTGAACTCAGAACGTAGCGGCAGACGAAATACCGCTAAGCATTTCGCCCGGTAGCTTAACGATTCTGCCAGCTCGCTACCTTCCAAAGAGGATTATTAAAGATGCAAATTAACAAGCATCTGTCTAATTCTCTTGTAAATATTCGGGTTCTATGAAAATTAAATCTAGCTTGAAGAAAATAGCTAACTCCAGCTCGCTCTCTGTCTCTCTCTGTGTCTCTCGCTCTGATTCGAGCCGACATGCACACAATGATGGTGTTTCTACGGTTTTCCAAGATGATTTAATATCTGAGTGTCCAGTTCTGCTCACTTGAATACCCGTACGTCGCAGTTGTTCTCTGATTGCCATTTTCAGTTGAGTGAAGTGGAACAATGTAGAAAGAAATACTTTCCCGAAGGACACAGTTACTACCCAAACCAAATACCGAACCCATGATCCAATAATCACCCGTATAACATGCTCACCATTAAGCCAAAGCGCGTTTACCCTCTCTAATATACACACATACTCACACACACACGCATATGCTAACACACACATTTATGTATTAATATATGCATACAAAAACTGCAAAGTGTCTGGAATTTAGTCAGTTTATCGTCGTTTCTCTTTTTTCTATCTACATATCTACATATGTACATAAATGCTATAAATTATGTAGAAATGTATTTATATATAATATCATATACAGAAATTTATGCATACGCTCGCACGCACACACACACAAACACGCACGCGCGCACTGATACACAGACACACAGACAGGCACCTCCTTCCCCCACACAGTTCTTGTTCTTATTGTTGCAGGTGCATATAGGACCATTCAAATATAAACAGACCGAGGTGAGGATAAGTATTCCAACATTTGCTATTTCGTTGCACACTGCCCGGACACTTCCGTAAAGTACTTTTCTTCCAAGGGAGACAAATTCGGCAAAATAAAAATTGGAACTAAATAAAAATTGGACCTAAAAGCATAACAAAACAATAAGCAATATCAATATCCCTACCTATTTGGTAATATAAAACATACATAGAACCTACAAGTTGGTGACAAAGAAATTAATATTACTAGAAATATAAATATAGATATTAATATTAATGATATTTAAATTTCGACATGTATTTTGCATATATATATATATATATATATATATATATA
>NC_068993.1:51137839-51144204 GCF_001194135.2 Octopus bimaculoides
TATTTTGCATATATATATATATATATATATATATATATGCTATTATTATTATTATTATTATTGTTATTATCATTATTATTATTGTTGTTGTTGTTATATCTTTATTAGATTACATTAAAGTACATTGTAAAAACAATTATTGCATACAGTGTTTTAATAATGTAAATATATATTACGAAATATTTGCATGTATGTATATATATATATATATATATATATATATATATATATAAATATACATACACACACACATAAAAACATGCATATGCATACATACATACATACACATATATATGTATACATATACGCACACACGCACACTCTCACACACACACATTGTTTGCTTATTTGTTATGCTGTAAGATATACAATTTAACATTAAACTGAAGAATTATTCAATGCTTTTTCTAAAGTACATATTTATTATATTTTTACACGAAGTAAATGTCACCCCTCTTCGTACAAAATTATTATTTATATATATATATATATATATATATATATATATATATACACATATGTATATATATATGCATATGTATATAGATATATACTTAAATATATATACGTGTGTGTGTGTGTGTGTGTGTGTGTGTGTGTGTGTGTATGTAAATATATGTTACATAGGTGTATGTATATATGAATACCTGAATGCTTATACTCATCCACAAAAAACATGCGTACATACAAAAACTGTGAATGTTTAAGTGCACATGTGCGAGTGCCCATGCTCTCCAAGCGTATGAATATACATTATTAATATTTTTCATTTATTTTCTAACTTAAATAATGGAGTTTTGTTTTAGAAACTTATTTAAAAACATGATATATAGTCTATCTATCTATCTATCTATCTATCTATCTATCTATCTATCTATCTATCTATCTATCTATCTATCTATCTATCTATCTATCTATCTATCCATCCATCTATCTATCTATCTATCTATCTATCTATCTATCTATCTATCTATCTATCTATCTATCCATCTATCGATCCTTTTGTCTGTCAGAATGTCTGTCTGTCTAGCTAACTAGCTAGCCGTTTGTCTATCCATCTTTCTATCTATCTATCTATCTATCTATCTATCTATCTATCTATCTATCTATCTATCTATCTATCTATCTATCTATCTATCTATCTATCTATCTATCTATCTATTTATCTATCTTTCTATCTATCTATCTGTTTAGCCATGTATCAGCTAATCTATCTATATATCTCTTTTTGTCTATCAATCTTTGTATGTATATAAGTACGCCTGTATTTACTTATCTGCATGTGAATCTATCAGCTCTCTTCCCATCTGTTTCTGTATATATACATGAGTGCGTTCGTGCATGCTTGCGTTTGTGTATACTAGTGTGTATGCATGTAAATATGTATGTATGTATGTATGTATGTATGTATGTATGTATGTATGTATGTATGTATGTATGTATGTATGTATAGAAACTTAAACAGAATACAACAAAGACACGCTCACGATGGGGGGATCACACATAGAAATACACGGACACGAACATCATCACACATTAATTCGCACGCGCATATATTCATATTTATGTATTTATGTTTATATGTCGACTGTGAAGACTACAGAATCATACATTTAAAGACACACATACAATCACGTGTGGGCCGAAGCCTGATTGTCAAGAACACCAGAAAACCTTTAGTTGATGGTCAATTGACATCCACGTTAAATTAAATCAACATAATTTACTAATGGTGCTTCTGTGGATAGGAAAGGGTGAGGGATAAAACGAGGCCAAATGCCAAGAATATGTCAGATTCCTGAGAAGAATACAGAAGTGGTTTTGGAAACAATTATTGCAAAATTCTTTGGACATTTTCCTGCAACAAGGAAGTTATTAAATCAAATTTGAAGACAACAATGGAAAAGCCGAACATTTTGGCATCAACTGCAATTTGATTAAATTTGAATAATTCTGAGAATCAAAAGAAAGAATTGAATTTGTAAGTGACTAAATAATGACCTTTCAACTTGATGGTCATTCATTAATTTGGGTTGCAGGAAGCGATAAAGATATCGTGCATTGCTACACAGATCTACGTTTTACTTAATCAACGGTAAAAGGGCCAGTATGAAGTCTTCTCTTATGCTAGACAAAGCAGTCAAATCTCTGTCAAATCACATACTAAAGTCGTTAGAAAGCAGACAAACAAACAAGGCAAAACAGAAAGATAATATATAGTTCAGTGTACATACATACGCACACAACTACACACACAATACATAGTTGTCTAAAGATGAAAAACTATAAAAAAAAAAGCAAAATATTCGGAAGGTTACGGCTGGGTTGTCTTTCCTTTGATGATGGGTCGCTCTCTCTCTCTCTCTCTCTCTCTCTCTCTCTCTCTCTCTCTCTCTCTCTCTCTCTCTCTCTCTCTCTCTCTCTCTCTCTCTCTCTCTCTCTCTTCGAACTGAGGTGATCAGATAAAAGAACAATGACATCAAAGAACAATAACAAAAACACCTACTACTACTACTACTACTACTACTACTACTACTACTACTACTACTACTACTGTTACTGCTGCTGCTGCTGCTGTTTCTGCTGTTTCTGCTGCTGCTGCCACTGCTGCCACTGCTGCTACTGTTGTTGCTGACGCTGCCAGTACTATTGCCGCCACTACTACTACTACTACTACTACTACTACTACTACTACTACTACTACTACTATATTTCTAAATGGGATTCAGAAACTTTGGCCAGCCCTCTTCTGCTTTCTAAATTCCCTTTTCATCTCTCAGATTTGTTTTGTTCCTAAAGGAAACGTAAATGTTGATTACCTCGAGGTGTTGTCAAAGAAAAAGAAAGAGCAGAGTTATCGTTCCTTATACATAGTCTGAGTGACTGGTAGAAGAAAACGATGAGTAAATAAGACTCAGCTTATTCTGAAACCGTAGACCTTATCTGGATGGCTGCAACAGAAAAAAACCACGCTGAAGGGCCTCGTGGGCCAGATGACGGTGTTGAAATACGTAACAGATTAGATCTACCCACGAATAACTGGTACAGGCCAACCGAATCGCTTTAGCATTGTTTCTTCTACATAATCTTCATCGCAATTCTTGTGGCAATCTGAAGATATGGTAGAAGATATTTGTCTGCAGTGAGTAGTGGTATTGAAACCGCAACATGTGATTGCGGAGTGATTTGGAATATCAAAAGACATTGATTTCGCACTGACCATCACAATGCTAAGTACCCTCTGCGGTTTGGTGGCTTGTATGCCTCAATAACCCTTGAGAACGATGCAATCAGAGAGTAAGATTTTGTTAAGACCTTCCGCGTTGGACTGGTCAAAGAATAGAGGCTAATGTAATATGGGTCACCTTTTACCAAAAGAATAAATAGGGGTGCGTAGGAGGAACACCCTCTAACTAAACAAAAAAAAAAAAAGACAACAACAATAGAAAGTTGCAGGAGCATCGGTGACAACTAAGAGTCAAGGAGAGGCCAAGAGTCGAGAACAATGGAACCAATAGTATGTGTTCTATAGAGAACGAAAGACTTCAACAGAACAATAACAGTAGTTTGTATGCTGTCAACTTAATGTGACAGTCCCTTGAAGGGAATAATACTACTGTTGGTTAGACTTAGGAAGCTGAACCGCTTCCTGTCGGCCTTGACACATTTCCTGTGTCCTTATGTTTACAAGGTGAGACAAGCACCTCCACTCAGCTAAGCCTGCATCCAGAGACATGTTTCTGAGTCTTTGCTCGTCATCAGTCTGGAGTAGCATGACCTGCTAGTCGAAGATGCCTGTTAAGCTCTTGTAAACATGTAATAATTCTAGTGAAATACATTCACTGATTTCAAATTTAGAAATAATACATTTCTAAATCTCTGAGAGAGAGAATAAGGTCAAATTACTACCTACTTTCATCGCAAGCTGGCGCATGTAGTTTAGTCCGTCCTCCTCCGACATTTAGCTCATGTAATTGAAAAAACCCCAGCATTATTTATGGGATGACACATGGGTTATTTCCCTTGGTTTTTAAAATAAAATATATTAGATATATATAAGGATCCCTTTAAGGGACCCTATTATCGATGTTTTCAACAATCTGAGTATGCTATGAAGTTTCCGGACGAGTTCTATTCACGTGTCAAGTATCATCAAAATCTATAAACCGATGTAGGAGGAGTTAGCTAACAACTTCACAAACACACCCACAGACAGAATTTCCCACATATGTAGTAGATATGTGAGTGAGTGCTTGTTTGTGTTTTGGTGGTGGGTGTACGATTATATCCTCTTAAATTATAATGCGCAATAGATTCTACATCGAGTAGATATTTAAACATTTAAACATAAGTAAAAAAAAAATACACCGTTTACAGCATTTATTTGAAGCATAATTTTGTAGATAGGACATAAAAATTACAACAGTTTCTAATTTGAGCGAAATTAAATTAAAGATTTAAAACTTAGTGACAGAAAAATTTAGCCTTTAATTAATAGCCTAGAAATTATTCCACGAATAACCTTGTCTTAAATTATTGCCTTATTAAAAAATGTTACATGTTTAGATTCCAACAGCTGAGACATGTTAATAATGACATATTAGATTGTTGCTCGAAAAGGTTATAGTTTATTAAATCAACTCTATTTAGAGAACTGGCATTTATTTTATCGACCTCCTGCGACAAGAGATATAACGAAAATGTCCAAGCAAGAATTATTTGAACTCAGTATCAAGAGGTCTGAGAATAAAATATTGCAGTTTATGCAGTCAGGCTTAGTACTGTTTCTTTGTCTTCCACCATTGAATTAATTAGACTAATATCTCTTCATTATGTACACGTAAAATACGGTATCGATCTAGCAGGGCTAAAAGACCTACTAAATCTCTTAGACATATAGAATTAATCTAAATATTCTATTTCTATTCTGCTATATCAGTTCTGTACTCCGCTGCGCATCGAGTCATCATCGACGGGTTTCAGTCCCGTATTATTTTTCTTTTTCTATGCAAGGGATTTGCCAGCTCTTCGATTGATTTTAAACCATTCTAGAGAAAGGGGCTATATGAGTAGCTGCTGGCCATTGTTGTCACGGTGCAACGTCACTGAGAAAGAGGAACAAAAAGGAGACAGAGATAGGAGAGCGACAGAGAGGAGAAAGAGGGAGGAAGAAAGAACGAGAGAGAAATGAAGAAAGAAAGAGAGAGAGGAAGAAAGAAAGAGGGAGAGAGGAAGAAAGAGAGATGCGTTTATTTTAATACCTGACTGTTGTTACTTTATTTATCTCGGGTCACTCTCAAATGTTACTGGTAACATGTAACCCAGTGCAACTTGTCGCATAGTCGGGTTGTCGGTGACTAAACCGACGCCCCTACCCGACTTGCTTAATGAGAAGAATGATTTGGACAGCCCGAGGGATGAAAAACAAAACTCGTAACCCGTCAAAGTGTGGAAAAACCCGTATGAGTCAACGGCCATCGAAGTATGTATATAGAGATTTTAACCTCAATGACGAAAGAAATCTTCGAGCAAAGGTCACGGCAAAATCATAGGGAGCAGCATGGTGGATGTGAAGTTGCGCGTATTGATTTTCATTCCGTGTATAAACTTCATTCGGCGAAACTACAGGATAGAGTTTGGGCGGAAGATCCTCTTCAGCCAGTCCAGTTAATGGATTAATGCCTGTTGATACAACTGGTGATCCATCAACTCACTTGCGCTACTTGAAAACGCTGGCCATTGTTGTCATTGAATTTCTGAACCTCTTAGTGACACCAGTTGCTGTTGGATGACTAATATTAGTTATTTATCAACTACGGAACAATGAAAAGAAAAGTTTACCTCGGCGGAATTTGATCTCAGCTCAAAGCATTTGATCCAAATGATATTTTAACGAATCATCAGATCATAATAACCGTAGAGAAACTCAGCTAAACTTAGATTTAAACGGTTTGTATCGTAAGATAGACCCAATACTTGGCAATAAAATTTAACTATTTCCAATCCTGTTTGCTACAAATAGGAACAGTCCCAATGAATAGTTAAACTACAATATTCCTTATGTCATTACAAAACGTCTTCTTCTTCTTCTTCTTCTTCTTCTTGCTCCTCCTTGCTCCCTCTTCCCCTCCACCTTTTCCTCTTCCTCCCCTTCTCCTTCTCCTCCTTCGTCCTCCTCCTCCTTTCTCATTTCTCCTCCTCCTTTCTCATTCCTCCTCCTCCTCCTCTTTTCTCATTCCTCCTCCTCCGCCCTCTTCTTCCTCCTCCTCTGTCTTCTTCTTCTTCTTCTTCTTCTTCTTCTTCTTCTTCTTCTTCTTCTTCTTCTTCTTCTTCTTCTTCTTCTTCTTCTTCTTCTTCTTCTTCTT
>NC_068993.1:51145986-51148776 GCF_001194135.2 Octopus bimaculoides
GGAAGGTTCCTATCAGTTCACTTAAACGAAGGTGGTCAAGCGATTCAACATAAAATTTTTTTTTTTTTAAATCTTGAAATAACAAGAAACAAACAGACAAGAAAAAATAAACGTAAAAAAAAAAGAATGAAAAGTGAAAAACGAAACAGAAGAAAATTATATAGCTATCATGGGATTGTTAATAATAATAATAATAATAATAATAATAATAATAATAAAAACAGAAGAACAAGAGAAAGAATGTTACTAATGATAATAATAATGATGATAATAAAATAATAACATATATGTACGAATCTGTGTGTGTGTGTGTGTGTGTGTGTGTGTGTGAGTGTGTGCGCGTAACGTGGAGGGATGAAGAGAAAAATAGAGAACTCATTTAGTAAAAAAGATTACAGCTTGAATAGCAAAGGAATCGTTTTAAATTGACCTTACTGGAGACATTTTTATTATTCTCTGTCATTAATGGCAATTTTGTTTGGCATTAATTGTTGAAACATAGAAAGAAAAAAAATGGACAGACCTATCAATATGTTAGAATTATAGTGAATAGTTATCTTAAAGAAATAATAAAAAACGATAACAATGATCTGTTATACTATTCCTGGCAAATATTTGTGCGAAACACTCGTTGTATAATGCATTACCAAATTTGTTAAGCTACTCAGGAATATGATTCTATATTCTTGTAGCGAATATGACCGTGATAGCGCTGTTGGTGATATTGTCGTCTCCTTTGTAGTATTATTGTGAATATAGCTGTGATGACATTGTTCTTGTCAGCGTATTCCCTGTAGAAATATTACATAGTAATGGCTGTATCTTGAATCTGAGGAAGATTGTTCTACAATTTCTTGTTGAACAATCGGCACAAATGATTTGTTTATTGTTATCAAACGCTGCACAGTAGCTCACTTCCTCCATCATATCGACATTACCTGAAAAGGTGTACGGTATACCACAGATCAGGTGTCGAAGTGGACACAAAGCAACGTGTAATGAAGTGCTTTGCTCAAGAACACTACGCACCTCCCTGTTCTGCGATCGAACCCACAATATCGCAATCGTGAGTGCAACATCATAACCACTAGGCCATACGCCATCACAGTAATATATGATAAACGGTATAACTCTGTTGATATAGGTATCGCTTTCTTCTCTCTGGTATTATAGAGGATACAGTAATGACATTAGTGGCACTAATGTCTAATACCAATTTTAAATTTTGGCACCAGTCCAGGAATTTTGAGGAAGGGAAAGAATCGACTATATCAATCCCAGTGATCAATTGGTACTCATTTTATCGACCCGAAAGAATGAACGGCATGGGAACTGGTTCACGTGACATTAAGGCATCTCCATAATCCGATGGATCTCTGTGACACATGCAATCCCACTTCCAGCCTTCTACATTTTAGCTTCAGGAATATTGTCTACACTTTCAACTGGAGAGTGGAGGAGCTTGACATGTACTATCAACACATCCCAAGACAGGCATGGGAACAGACTTGACTAAGGAATGACCCCATCATTTCTCCTAATTTGTAAACTTCCAAATTGGATCCTCCTCAACACCAGATGCGGCCTAATGTGTTTCACCATTAGAATTAAGTTTTTCACAGTTCACCATTAGTAGTGAAATTTCCAAAAATGTTGCAAGATCTTTCTCCAGTTGACACCTTTGTTTAACAATTTAGTCCCCAACTCTAGATCGATCTTTTAAATTGTTTTTTCGTCACAAACGTAGCCTACATCCCCTTTCAATTTTATCTGAAAGATTTGTTTTTAAATGTTTTGAAGATTTCATATCTTCTTTTGTGGAAGTTTTTCTCATAATCGAATTAGTAATTTCTCATCATTAATAGCTGGAATAGCATCATATTTTAAATATTTACTTAAGTATTTACAAATGTTTTATTTTTCACTTTTGTACGACGCTAACCGTGACAATATTTACACAAAAAAAAATTGATGAAAGACCAGTATAAAATAACGTCCTAGTTTCAAATGAATATTATCTGACATAAATTGAGAAACATTTCTTTTATACGGATTTAAATGTAAATAATTACACGGTATAATCAAGTTAATTATGGAGGAGACCTTAAGAATCGACACGTAGAAAGCGAAAGCATTTTTATTTATTTCTAAATATTTTTGTCAACTTCCAAATAATTGATTTTAGAAACAAGGGATGCAATATTGGGGGAATGAGGTGGTTCGATACTATCACACCCTGTATTTAAGAGCACCACTCAAGCACCAGGATCGATCGTATTGACTAGCGTCATCTTCTCAATATTGTTGCCCGTGCGCCTAAATCAAAATCCATTATCCGGAAATTGACAGAAATATAAAGAAATTAAGAAATGGTTATAATACTTTAATTGTTCGATATTTTCCTACTTTAATATTTATTGAAGTTTAGTTCACATAACGATGGCTTAGAAAACGATATTAATTTCTGTAATAACATATTCTATTAATACAACATAAAGTATATTCAACCATATATAATAGTATGTTCTATTATAATAAAGTCAAGTTTATTCTATTATATTATTATGTAATAGTACATGCTATTAAAATATCTAAAATATATTCTACATGAATGATATTTAATTGTGTATTTTATTTAAGCAACATGAAATATATTCTATTATGATAATATGTAACAGTATATTCTTTAAAAATAAATCAAGTTAATTCCTATAGACACATTAATCTTAATAGAACCAATTGATTTCAATTTCACTGTATTTATATATATATATATATATATATATATAT
>NC_068993.1:51150090-51156373 GCF_001194135.2 Octopus bimaculoides
AAATACCATTTACAGTTTAAAAAAACCGAAAAGGGAAAACGAAAGTGAAACGCTATTATCAAAGATTGCCCTTATGATAATGAAATTACACGATATGGATAAATAAACTGAAAGAAGACCGTCGTATATACAGGGTGTGTAAGATATTTGAAGACATACGTTTTTTGGGTCATTGCTGCATTTTCCCCTAACTCTGTATAATCTTTGCTTCAGAAAATAATTATTCGGACCCTCAGTTTACTCAAGAAATGAAGAGGCATGCTGTTATTGTGGTTATAAAGGCTGAGCATAGCGATTTAGAAATATCTTGAGTTTTAAAATTTACCAGGTTTTTCGTCTACAAGGTTTGTAAGGAGCTAGAGACTGAAGATGGAAACGTATCACCAGTATCAAAGCATAAAAAGCATTCTAAACGCTCTTAAATCATCAGAACACCTGAATTTATCCAGCAAGTACAACAGACCATTGATTACAATCACAGAAAGTCTATGAGGTCAATTGCAAAAGATGTGGTTTTCATGAAATATTATACGTTACTTTTATCGTCGGAAAATGGCCTAAAACAAAGATAAAAAAAACCCAGTGCAGTATACTCAAATATGATTAATCTGCATTGGGAGGAGGGGGGAGGGCATAGTCAGCGTTGGAATTTTAAAAATTTTTAGTCAAGACCAATACGAGGAGCCTGATTAATGTTTGTTGCAAATCTGAAGTAAAGTGACTGGATACTCTTCAATTTACGGGCCCTAACGCTGCCAAAATGCTTAGAAAATGTGGTTTATCTGCCCCTGGGACCACATTAGGAAATACGTTGAAAAGGTTTAGGCCCATGACACTCCATGGACCCTATGTAATGCATGTGTAAAATTTCATTTAAAATCGGTTGGTTGGATCTCCAGTTTTCACGACATGACAAACACACAGACAAACACACATCCTGCGTTATAAATATATAGATTACGGTTGCATAACGAAATACTGCGTCCCTACAAGTCACTAAGTTTTCATAGGAATGGCTGTCTGCCGTCAGAAAACAGCTGAAAACATAAACTCTATCCATGTATGCATCAGTAATTTATGCAACTTCCTTTCCTTCTTATGAATGAAACACTTTTAATGTACAGTCAATAAGAAGTGTGTATATGTGCATGTGTAAGATATGTATACATCTGGGCTTTTGCATACCTGCATATGCATGTGTATGTATGTATGTATAAACTAGTTCTACATAGATGCACTAAAATTCACTCACATAGACACATGCACACTCACTCACACTCACTCACATACACACAGGCAAGTTGTTTTGTGTGCTGATGTTGTTAATTGTTGTGTTGCTTGTTGCTTGTCGAAATTTTTCAATAATTTGAAAAGAAAATTTCCCCTTCGGCGCCTGATCTAAATTCATGCCAATGATCCACCTGAGTTATTTCCCTTTTATAATTATATTTGATAAATCATTCGGTTGCTTTAAGGCTTTCATGATGAGCACATCGACAGTAACCTATATATTGTATCGCATTGGGGTGGGGCGTATTATGATATTCCTGCAAGTTATTGTTTTATAACGACTTGTAAAACATTCAGTCACCGGTAGAGGGAGCCACTGAAGACGTTTCTGTAGATGCTTTGTAAAATTTTAGGATTGTGTAGTGGGGTTCAACATGCTAATAGCTTTTATACGAAGAGGTGGGAGTTTGAAAGATTCCCGGCTTTAGGGGTAACGCGAAAGGCCTGGTTGCAGGCCCAACCATCCGAGTTCTTTTACAGAGCTGAGAAAAACTGAAGAACTGCTGCAATAAGTGTGTGAATCTGAGAGAGAAGTATGTTGAATAAAATCATAATTGACTGATCCTCCTGTATTTTCTTTTATTCAAAGCCTGGAACTTTTCAGCAGCCCCTATACACACACAAAGGGTTTTGTGTCCGACGATCTAACATTTCTGCCACTATCCGATGCACAATGGAGACATTTAACGGAATTCAGTTTGTTGAACGCATTTAGATAATTTCCAGTCTTCTCCCACCCGTCCCAGAGACATCGAAAAAGAAAGGTCCTTGGACGCTGCCCTTCCCTGCTTGATAAATTGAAAGAGAAATCCTCTGTGTCTAGATTCAAGGTACTGGGTTTATTTGACTTAATTCATTTATTGCTTGAACAAAGGTTGGGTCTTGAAGTCTAGATTGTACAACGCTTTAAAGATTGTCATTGATTAATAAAATGCACGGCTTATTCTAACTGAAGCTGAGATGCCTCGAGCAAAAACAGTATTTTTTTCTTCCAGAATATCAAACAGATAACGCGAATGACAGGTGTCAACTGCATCGAACAGTCTAAAATACATGATTGTAAGAGGGGAAATAAACTATGACATGCTTTGAAATCTTCGGCAGTTTCGTCAATCATAGTTGAAGTATAGATTCTATACGTGTATAACTTGTGAAATTACTGGCCTCGAAAACAATTTGATGTTTTTCTGAAAAAATATTATAAACAAGAATGGTTGTGTGGTTAAGAAGCTCACTTTGAAGATCGGAGGTTTTGGGTTCAGTCCCACGGTACGGTACCTTCGCCAAACGTCTTCTACAATGGTAGATAGAGACTGTGTGGAAGCCTGTTATGCGTACCTGTGTGTGTGTGTGTGCGTGTGTGCTTGTGTTTGTCGAAACACCTATGTTTCCAAAGGTGAATGATTGAAATCCCATTAAATCCACTCAACACATGGCTATAATACCGTCCACTACTTATATATATATATATATATATATATATATATATATATATATATATATGATTTATCTACGGTGAGGGAACACAACGGAAGTCAGTGAATAGAATAATATAAACATTGTTATTAATCGCGAAGAGGCTTTGATGAATGAACAAGATCGAAACGTCTGCATCCGCTTTCGTCAAGACACACAGAGTTATTTAAGAATTTTAATAATTATTCCTTTGCCAGCTAAATCATCTCAAGCATACCCGTGTTAGATTTTTGCTGGCAATAACAAACTGTTCGTTCTAACATTTCTTTAGAAAATACGGATGAGCATTGTAGAATGAAGGATTTTTCAAAACGCTATCTGTTTCTTGTCTTCAAGTTCTTTCACCCTCTCTGTGTCATCTTTCAGTCTTTGTCTCTCTTCCTCTCCCTCCCACGCTTTAAAATTCCTCCTCTGCATCTTCTTACTCTTACTCTTCTCAATATTCTTTCCTCCACAAGAGAATTCTTATAAATGGTGCATAACTTAATTTTATTCTAAAATTGTGAAAGCTTTAGCGGGTCTCCAGAGTCTTTTACGTCTAATTCCTCACGAAGAAGGAATTACATAGAATACCTATACAACGACATAACTACATAACTACATAACTGCACACAGCCGCCCAACGACATAGCTCCACTTCTATATAACGACATAACCAAACAGCAACACAACTGCATAAGGACATAACTACGCAGCGATATCAACACATAACTACACAGTTACACAAAATATACAAGGATATAATGAACAATGAGCTTCGTTATGAATGGAAATGAGAGATGTGTACACTGATAACAGCCTAATGTTTATGCGTGAAAAATCAATGATCATTGAAATTTTAAGAAAATAGCACACCATGATATATAATAATTAATGCCATACAATACAGGGACACGAAAGCCACAATTTCATAAATAATTACTCGTGTCTCACACATATGCATGCATATACATTCATACACACTCTAACGCACGAATACGCATATATAATAGTTTACTACATGCATACATACATTTGTATATATATACACACACTCA
This sequence comes from Octopus bimaculoides, assembly GCF_001194135.2. Classification (NCBI taxonomy): domain Eukaryota; kingdom Metazoa; phylum Mollusca; class Cephalopoda; order Octopoda; family Octopodidae; genus Octopus; species Octopus bimaculoides. Next base: position 51,153,894 of record NC_068993.1, read on the forward strand.
CACACTCACACACTCACACACACACACACACACACACACACACACACACACACACACACACACACACACACACACACACACACACACACACACACACACATATATATATATATATATATATGCATGTATGTATATTATGTATATGTATTCATATATATATATGCATGTATATAGATATATATATATATGTATGTATATATTTATATTTATATATATATATATGTACATACATACACACACATATATATATTCATTGTAATGGAATGTTTAAAGACACATACAAATATATATGTGTATGTGTAAGCATATGTATAATACACACATGCATAGTCATACGCGTACACAGGTATACACATTCGCGTGAATGCACACACACGCGCACGCACACACACACATACAGGCACACACAAACACATACACGCACACACAAACACATACACGCGCACACACAAATTTAACTGAAATCATTTGTATTTTATATGTGTTACTTAACTTGAATGCAATTTAATATTGCTCATAACACACGCATACACACACACATATACACTCACAAGCATACACACACCCATATATACTTACACATATATTCACAGACGTATAAACTAAAGCATGTAGATCTATCTCTGCATGTATGTAATATGAAAGGAATAATTCTAAGCATATATATGTGTGTGTGTGTGTGTGTGTGTGTGTGTGTGTGTGTTGTGTGTGTATTACATATGTATATATATATATATATACATGCATATTTATACATATACATAATTATACATATTTATATATACGCTTAAATATGTGCATATATGCACGTGTATCTATCTGTTTGTCTCTCCCTCTCCCCTCCCCTCTCTCTCTCTATATATATATGTATGTATGTATGTATGTGTATATGTATGTGCGTGTGTATGTGTGTGTATTTAGATATATAAATAGATATATATATATAGATAAATAAATATGTAAGTCTATATACGCATATATATATATATATATATATATATATATATATATATATATATATATATATATATGCGTATATATATATATGTATATATAAATACTTACGAACATACACACCATAAGTAACTGCAGTTACAAAATACCTTGACAAAAGCAGAAATGAAAACTAAAACGAAAAAAAAAATAGTAAAAACTATCACAACATGCACACGTGCATACACTCACACACACACACATATACATACACACACACATACACACTCATACACGTATTCATACAACAACAACGACAACAACAACAACAGAAAAAGCAAACAAGACAAAGCAAAAATTATTAAATCAAATCCACGAAACACAACTAGAAGTAAATGAAGGAATGAAGGAAAAATAACAAAAATTCCATAAAATAATTATAAAATAGATAAATAAATGAAATGGAACGCGATGAAAAGTTAGCAGAGATGATTAAGAGATGTAAGAGGGAAGATATTTAATGTTCTCTCTTGAATATATATTTTATATCTTGCTGATGTGTTTCTTGGTCGCGCCATCTTGCTTCCTATTACCTGCAAATTACGCTATGAATCTTGGGAGTTATTTCCTTTGTGTTTTATTATGTATTCGAATCGATTCGCGCGTCATATGTAGGTGTTCTTTTATTTTTTTTGCTTTGGTTCTTGGTGATTTCTATATAATTCTAGTTTCACTTTCACTTTCGTTTGAGAAAATTACCAGCGAAATTATATGTAACGTTAATTAGATACGAGGATCTCTGTGATAGGCTAATAGTTAGCATTAATTAATTTATTAATTATTTAATTAATTAACTGTCATGATTTGACGTTCTTTTGGGAGTTTGGGTATAATTCTTCTGGTGTGTGTATGTGTTTTTGTGTATGTATGTGCTCACGCCAGACAATAGCATTATCTACATATCAACGTATGTACGCATGTGATTATATTCGTATCGCTATGTAAGCATTTGTATGCACACACTTACATACACACAAACACACTCACAGAAACGCTTTTATGTATTCACGTATATTTGTATGAGTATGTATATGCCTGCGTCCACTGTAAGAGTGCTTTCGATGTCTAAAAGTTAATGTCTTGGTCTTGCCATATTAGTGTACGTCTTCACCAACATGGGAACCCGAGTCAAAAGGACACATCATCTTAAATGGTAAGAGGAAGACAGTGCAGAAGATGATTACTTTCCATAGAGATTCCAATGCCACCTCGCATGTATGAATACTTTCTACTTCTTTTCAATTAATTAAATCCTTTCCACAATTAGGCGCTGTTTTCTAACAAGAAAACAATGCAACATCACTGGAATACGGATAACACTGAGGTAACACATTACATACTTACATACATATATACATACATACATACATACACACACGTATACACACACACACACACACACACACACACACACACATGTATGTATATATATATATTTTTTTCTCGATCCCTTTTGATCGAACTCCCCCTTTTTTCCTTCCTACGAT
>NC_068993.1:51156435-51157309 GCF_001194135.2 Octopus bimaculoides
CCCCCCCCCCAAGAAAAGCTCTACATTGTATTCGTCCCATCTTTGTTGAGACCTGTGTGGCTGATAAAAGAAATATATATATATATATATATTGCGTTTATTAAGTAATATTTATCTCTAACCAGATGGAATACTTTTTTGTTGATCTTACGATCACGTAAAAGTACACTAAACACACACGCACACATATGCACACATTTATAAGTACATATATACATACATGCATATATGCATTTAGACATACATACATAAAAGCATACATGTATACATACGTATATACATACATACACTCATATATATTCATATACATATGTTCATTTATTTATTTATTTATTTATATAGTCATACATAGGTGCATACGTATGCATATGATGAGTTAGCTTTGTTTATTTACATTAATTTGTGAATATAGAATTTATTGTATAATGCCTAGCTTACATGATTGTACAAAGATGTACGCACAATTTTTGCACACTGAAATTAATACGACGCGAATTAGGCTATGAAACGTCCGTAATTATATGGAGCTTATATGAAACATTTATCTGTCATCACCTGTCACGCCTCCTGATTTTATGTATGTACACACACACACGCACACACACACGCACACACACGCACACACACGCACACACACATATTCTTTTATTCTTTTACTTGTTTCAGTTAATTCACTGCTGGCATGCTGGAGCAGCGCCTTGAAGGGTTTTAGCAGGAATTATTTTTAAAGACTTGTACCTATTCTATCGGCCTCTTTTGTCGAACAGCTAAGATACAGGGATGTAAACATAACATCGGTTGTCAAGCGGTGATGTGAGACAAACAGAGGCACAAAGACATACACACACGTATATATATATATATATATATATAT
>NC_068993.1:51157547-51158803 GCF_001194135.2 Octopus bimaculoides
ATATATAGGTTATCATAATCATCATAATGAAGGTAATGATGAGATGGTTATGGTTGTGGTGAAGATGACGATGATGATGATGATGATGATGATGATGACAGTTTCCATGGCGTATAGGTGACCGAGATCACGACATAGTACCGGAATGGAATGGTCGGCTGTAAACAGAGTTGAAACAAAGAGAAATAAAACCGTCTTCTTTTTATCTTTCGCGCATGAAAACAATGCAGCCATTTTCTCTGGAATCGAAACCACGATTTTGTAATCGCGTGTGCAATACTCTAACCATAAGGCCAGAGCATCTTCATCGATCGAAATCAGTCACACCCACACCAATGTTAAAAATCATTCCACCTCTGACCATCCCGTTTAATATTCACTCAAAGCCTGCCTAGCGAAGATATTTTCCCAAGGATTTCGTTTACTTTAAGTTGCGAGTGAGGAGAATTTCAATTAATAAGACATGTTTGTTATTTTCACCACGTCAGTTAATTTCATAGACGTTTCTCCTTTCGCACATGCACATACATTTTAATGGCGTATATTTTCTCAGGTTGATTGCGTAAGAAGAATAAGTAATAAAATGGATCCCAAATCTATCTAGTAGATGGAACATGAAAATGAAAGTAGGGTGAAAGTAAAAACGTGTATACAAGTAAATATATTGAAGAATCGTATCGGCATTGTACGAGCTGATGGAATCATACAGTTTCTTATTAGAAAACTGCAACGTTTCAACTCAATAATCGCACTCTTCTACGCTGGTTTCTCGCCACCGCTTTTTTGCGGTGGCGTTATTAGTCATTTGGTTCATAAATCATTTTGGAAAAGATTGTATTGTGTGCTGAGAAAATTAACCAGCTTCCTCGCCAGTAGAAATCTCTCTTACATTTATTCTTGATCAGTCGTATTAGCTGTTGCTGTTGTTATTGTTATTATTATTTTTGATGTTGTTGTTACAGGAATTGTAGCAATGGTGGTCGTGATAGCGGTGCTTGCAGCGTTCGTTTTTGGTCATGATGGTTGTAATGATGACGTAGCAGTGGGGGGTGGGGGGGAGTGATTGTTTCGGTACGGGTCTTTGTGTTGGTGTTGCAGTTATTGGTGCTTGCTGCCGTCGTTTTGAAGTTGGTTTGGTGGTGACGGCATTTCTGAAGGATTGCAACGACGCTGGTGGTTTTGATATAACGGTATTTATGTTTAGGGTGTCGGATTTAATGACCATAGCGATGATGAGGTTCATGATGATGATGATG
>NC_068993.1:51159512-51160083 GCF_001194135.2 Octopus bimaculoides
TGGTGGTGGTGATCATGATGATGATGATGATGGTGGTGGTGGTGGTGGTGGTGGTGGTGGTGAGGACGATGATGATAATGGTGGTGGTGGTGGTGGTGATCATGATGATGATGATGATGGTGATGAAGAGGAGGAGGAAGGAAATGGTGATTGTGATGTTGATGGATGACGATGACGATGTGGAGGAAGAAGAGAAGGAAAAGGGTGAGTGGAAGATGGCGGTACTGATGGATGGCAATGATGATGATGATGATGATGATGATGATGATGATGATGGTGACGGTGGTTGTGATGGTTGTCAATGTAGTCGAGGTAGTTTTGATATTGGTAGACTGAACTGTGGTAATAGAAGTTGTTTGACTTATGGGTGATGGTGGTGGTGGTAGTTTGTAGTGGATATATTGATGTATTGATGCTTTTTTACGTTATGCTGTTGGTTAGAGATAGGCCATCTCTGATTAAGCAGAAGATTGATCAAAGTTTCTCCAGAACTGACCATTCCAATCTTTATATATATCTGTGTGTGTGTGTGTGTGTGTGTGTGTGTGTGTGTGTGTGTGTGTGTGTGTGT
>NC_068993.1:51160424-51162739 GCF_001194135.2 Octopus bimaculoides
TATATATATATATATATATTGATTGTATCCCTTTCTTTCTATTGCTGTTTTTTTTTTGCTGCTGCTGAAATATAGGTCAGCTCTCATAGGACAAGTTTAAATGACAGGGCATTCCAACCGCGACCTTCGCATTTTCCCGATGTACATGAAACTCAAGGCCACATGACCCAACATGCTCATTTCCTAGGAGGGTAGGAATAGATTACACGGAGATCTGGTTGTCATTTATAGGAAATCAACGATCACCCAGTCCAAGATGTGGCTTCTATCACACGCTCTTCATTCTTTAAGACATTAGGAAGTATTTGAATCGAATTTGGTCTCTCTTTCCAGCAGCTTCATCAACCAGATGTATGATCACAACCATTTCATTGTTGAGCTTCCCGTTGACTTAGGTGAACGTAGGACAACATTATCTAAAGTCTCCTTCCTTCATATAAGATGTTATGATTGGTAAATGAGGACAACTTCGGTGTTATTTCTAGTATATTGTGCATAATAACTCGCTGTGTTGTTGTTGTTGATACTGCTGCAGTTGTTGTTGTTCTTTGTGGTGATGGTGATGGCGTTGGTTGTGTTGATATTGTGTGGGGCTGTTGGTGGTGGTAACAATAGATGTGATGGTGGTGATGATGATAGTTACTTTAGTGGTGTTGTCAGCGAGGATGTTGAAAATACTTATGATAGCGATTGACGTGCAGAGAGTATGTTAAGAGATAGATAGATAGATAGATAGATAGATAGATAGATAGATATAGACAGGTAGGTAGGTAGGTAGACTGATAGATAGATAGATAGATACATACATACATACATACATACATACATAAATACATACATACATAGTACATACGCAGATACATAGACAGTTAGCGCTGTATATGAAAGAGAAATAGGCAGGCAGATAGGCACACAGTCAGACAAACAGACAGATAGATAATCCGTTAGATAGAGACAGACAGATAGACAGACAGACAGATACAGACAGATAGGTAGATAGAAATGGAAGGAGGGAGAATGACAGTAGATTGAAAGAAAAAAGGAGAAAAAGTAAGATGAATAAACGGAACAGTAGATAGAGCCAGAGAGGGAGAAGTAAGATTAGGTATCGAAGTAAGAAATAGAAGACAGACATAGAGAGCAAAAAGAGTTGAAGAGAAATCAGCAGCGGAACTCATGAAGAAAGACGAATTTCGAAGGAAATGGAGAAGGTAAAGAGAATAGGAATTAAAAAGGAAAACGGTAAAGAAAGAAAGAAAGAAATTCGCATGAATTTGATATAAAAGAAGGAAAGAAAAAGAACGAAAGATTGAAAGAATTAAAAAGGAAAGAGCGCGAGATGTAAAGATATAGCGATAAAAATAAAGATAGGAGAATGTATGATATATGAATAGATAGAGACAGACAGACAGACAGACAGACAGACAGACAGACAGACAGACAACGGTAGTGAGACATAGATAGATAGATAGATAGATAGATAGATAGATAGATAGATAGATAGAGAGATAGATAGATAGATACTGTGATTAAAGACGTCGATTTCAAGACTGAAAAGATTGGCAGATTATATTTCTTACACACTCTCTTTCTCTCTCTCCCAGTGTATATAATATGTTATAATATAATACAATATATAATATAATATAATATAATATAATATAATATAATATAATATAATATAATATATATATTTATGTGTGTATGTGTATATATATATATATATATATATATATATATATATATATACACACACACACATGTAGGCTGTTATTTTTAAGACAGTGCTTCCGTCTGTCAAAGTTAGATGTTAAGACAGATATTTTTGAATGATTATAATTCGATTTATTTCTTCAGCTAGCTCAGTTCTCTTATTTTCATCGGCCATAGATGGCATTTCGTTAAGATGCCGACTCTAGAGATAATCAATTTAATCAACTGATTTATGTGTATATCTTTCTCGATAAACAGTTCCCAAACGCCTGCCTTATCATGCAAGCTTTTTCTCATTTATTTTTACCCACACCTTCCCCCGCCAAAGATTTAATTATAACTTCGCCTATTACCATACCGGCAAGAAAACTCTGTGGAGTTTTAACTCGCATCAACTTTTGCTTTTAATTCTCATAATGTTGAGAAACTATTTAACTATTAAATTCTGGTGTCGATATATTAATAATGGGTTTAGGTTTGAAGTACAATGAAATAGCAACAAAAAGAAACAGATGACCAGGCGATTGTTAATGGCATCGAACCATTTCTAGAGTAACTATTCAGAAGTTAGTATATATATATATATATATATATATATATAT
>NC_068993.1:51162749-51166732 GCF_001194135.2 Octopus bimaculoides
ATAGAGAGAGAGAGATAATGCAGAAAAAAAAACAGTAAAATCAGGAAAACGAGAGTTCTCAGTAATTCTTCATAGACGAATATACAACCTGAAATTTGATGCTATAATGTCACAGATAAAAGAGAATAGTTCTTCATGTTTTTTTATTTTTTTATTCAGGATACGCTGCTAATAATCCAGAGAGTTCATAAGGGTAACATACGCAATATTTCTGCTGTTTTCACGGCAATACTGCGTTCGAAATATTACTTTCTTGTCTGTATGATATTCATACATACATACTTCCTTAAATATACTTTTGTTTTTTTTAAATTTTTAATCATTCACTTGTTTATTTTGAAGTATGCGAGATTTGAGAGAAAGAAACTGTGTTGTTTCTTGTGATAGGACCTGTAGTAAACTTTATAGACAGTACAAGGTGTTGATGTGGCTGTGTGTATGTTATTGCAAGAATTCATAGAGATGAAAGAATAAATTCAAGATCTATACATTTACTACATAAAAATATATTTAATTCTTCTATCGATGATAATACATGGAATCAAATTGTAGAAATTTAGTTGAATGAAATAATCTATGCAAGAATGTTCAGAGATAGAAAATGTAGAAATAACAGCTATATAGTGGCTTTCCGTCATGAGGCGTTAAGAAATGGATGGGCATAGCAAACGACGTGAATGGCCCTAATTCTAATCGACCTAGAAGCGAAAGCTAGGTTAGCAAGCTGTTTTTATTAATGGAACGCTGGATATTCTAGAAGCTTCCAAGAAAAACGCCAAGCTTCTTGAATAATTAGGAATCACGTCTCATGACAACGATGCTTCGCGAAGCTTAGAAAAGGGAGGTTACCCTATGATCTTTCTTGCAAGAGAGATCATTCAACTCTCTAGCTACCAACACCGCTACAGACCCTTTAAAATACTACCTTATATCTCTAATTTACTATTTTGCTTGCATGAATCCCCAGAAATCTTATATGGACCTTCAGAGGTGGGGGCATATGGACCCCGGTTGAGAAGCACTGCGCTAGTGCATCTTCGACTTAGAAAGTTTTAATGAATGAAATGTGGCCGTTCTCAATATTAGTAAAACACTTCAACCGTATTCAACATGCAGATCTTCAATGGAAACTTCTAATATATGAGCTGCAGGTTATTTTCATTTCTTGAATCGATTGCTTCCTGTTAGATACACTGTCGAGGGAATGTATTGACTGAGTTCTCTCTTTTTCATACTCTAACTCGGGTGTGATCTAAGGATCAAACTTGTCCTCTCACATGCTTCAATACATCAATGATATACATGCAAGATCGTTCAACAATACCTGTTCTTACCTAGAACAATACCTGTCCTTCCTTTACCTTTCTCAACTACACGCCACCCACACCCACAATCTAGACACCACGGGTCAACTTAGAAATGACTCCATGATCAGAAACCTCAAAAATACTCTCTAAATTGGCTTGCTAACATTGTCTCTTTCAACATTGATATAACCCCCAAAACAAAAGTAATTCTTATATTAATGAAATATTGTAACATATCAGTGCAGCATGCAATATGAGACCTTATGCTTGCCTCAAATATTAAAGACAGAGAAACCGAGATGATATTAAAAAAAAAAAAAAGACTGTTGAACGAACTGTTAGTTCTGAATAAAATGAACCCTTCATTTCTTGTTATATCTTGTTTCTGCTTCCGGTTGATTTTGACTTCTTTGACTGACATAGCAAAATATTCAGTAGAATAAAGCAACAAGAATTATTAGCAAAAACGAAGTGAGAAAGACAATACACACACCTCACGATTCCATTATATTTCCTTTATTTTCTGTAAAGTTCTGATTGTTACAGTCGGAACTTCACAGAAAATAAGTCTTGAACTTTACAAATCTCCTTTCTTTCTTTACACATTTCCCGTTGGAGCTGAATCTCTGCGGTTTGATAGGGAGAAATCAATGTCAGTCTATGTATCGAGCAAATGTGTTGGAGAAGCATCCAAGGAGGCCTTACTGTGGTCTCAACAGCAGCATATTTTCTTCAAATCATACCGCGCAGTCTTACAAAGAGAAGGACACCTTGGACGATACAGTCACAAACATAGAAATGAATCGGAGCTCATGGTGCGTGCGCTTTTATCTTTTCGATTAAGACTGACCTGGTGGGAGAAAGGATGCTAGATAGTAGGTACAGCAGCAGAGGCAAGACCATCGTCACCATCATCAGTAGAAGCAGCAGCAGCAGCAACAGTATAGAGGTCATCGACAGTAAAATCACTTACCTTATTCTCTAGAAGGGAAACTGAAATGTCAATGATGCTTAAGAAAGTATTTGAGGGAATGTCATGACCTTTGGCCCTTTGATCATCCATACCCAGTAACCAAACAAAGAAGAAAAAAATGGCCGTTTTATACGTGAAAGTATGTCGCCATAACACTGTTCAAAATAATTGATCTTTCGCTCGTACCACAGAGAACGTTTTCTTAATTAGTTCATTATGTTTTATATTGTTTTTATTGATGTTATTACTGTTGTTGTACCGCCTGTGTAATATTGTTTTCTTTTCGTTTTTATATCGTTTCCATTTTTGCAAATTTTTATTTTATATTTGTATAAAGAAAACGCATATAGTATAAGTATAAGGTTCCGTTTTTTTTTTTATTTTGAAAGAAAGGAAAGTAGTTCTTTCATTAATATTCTTTAGAAAATATCTACCTCAAAGAGTTACTGTTATAAAAGCAACCATACCACCACCAACACCACAACCAACAACAGCAACAACAACAAAACTAATAGCAAAAGCAACGCTAAAAACAAAAAAGCAGAAAATGAAAATTAAATCATTAAATTTTCTTTGTAGTTAGTTCTATTTCCCCCCCCCCCCACTAACTTTTCTTCCATCTTTTGTAAATATTCATTTAAAACTGCTTTTCTTTTTCTTTTAATTTTTTTTTTAATTCCCACAAAAGAATTCTTAGTTGCTGATTTCTCTTGAAAATGAAATAAACAGATATATTTCTATTACGAGTAGCCAATCGATTCTAACAACATTTACTCAACTCAAGGTTCACATAATGTTCTCAGCGACTAATTATAGTGATACAAAAGCTTTTAATCGTAGCTGACCCCCTTAATTGATTCACAACCGTAAATACCTGACGCGAGAGTTTGGGCGAGATTTATTTTATACTTTGTCTTGTCTTATACGTATCTTTATCATTTAGTTATTTTTCTCTGTGTAAAAATTTTCTTCCCTTTCTTTTTACTTTTGAATCGATTATTATTATTATTATTATTATTATTATTATTATTATTATTATTATTATTATTGCGGGTTTTTTTTTTCGTTTCTGTTATGAATATTGCATTTGCTTAACAGCGTCAAATATATACGCAAAAACGAGTATGGATTGGCAGAGGGTGGAATCGGTATGATCAAAGCTGGAATATTCGAGGGTTATAATCGTCAGCTCGAAATGAGATTTAATATTGGAATAAATTGGTTAAAATTGATATCGCATTATCTTTTCTTTTGTATAGTTTCATAATAAATACGAATGTACAGACATATATACACAAACACACATACATACATGTATATATCCATATATACATACACATATATAGATATACACACACACGTACATACTAACATACGCACATATACCTGTATATATACGCATAGGTATAAGTGTGTGATGTATGTATGTAGGTATAATTAAGTATACATAGGTGTGAGCATATGTACCTATATATGAGTATAAATATATATATATATATATATACGTATATATATATATATATATATATGTACATACATATATTTATATATATATATATTATACGTGTATATATACATATATATATATTTATTAGTATAGGTTATAAGTATGTATCTACTAATGAGTGTATATACATAGATAGATACATGCGTATACATCTATAAATATGTATATGTGTATGTATATATGAATATATATATAT
>NC_068993.1:51171895-51176443 GCF_001194135.2 Octopus bimaculoides
ACATTTCGACTTGGTTAAAATTCTACATCGGTCGTCGCTTCTACTTTCTTACATAGAAAATTGGTTCAATATTTTTATATGCTCTGCATCTGTTTAGTCAACCGTATCGACAATGCATTCCGTTTCGGGCTAATTTGGAATATATTATCTGATATGTCTTAACATCCAGATACGTATAGAAATTTTGATTTCATTATAACAACTGCAAACACTTTATCCACAGGTACGCCGACACCGACGGAGACTCATTCTGTTCACCTTATAACGTGGAGATTGATAAATTCAAGCTGACTTGCCTTAGATATATTACATAGTGTCGAGAATGCAGTGATGTAACTGATACATGAGTGTTTAGGTGACATGATACTGCAGTATTACACAAGCAGTGATATTTGAGTGACGCTGAGTAGATGTAAGAAGAAAAAGTGGAAGAATAAAAGAAGTTAAGATGTAAATAAGCTTGAAGGATGTCGATAAGAGAAGCCTTAGCAATCAGCTGGAATTGAAATGAGAGATTATGTCTATGATACATATGTAAATTCTTGAGATGAATAATGGCCAAGAGTTTAACATTCATGGACAATTAAATCTCTTTATTCGCGTTTCAATACCTTTCACTGTGTTTTAGGCTGCGTAAACTCTGGACTTTATAATACGAGGTTAATAGCGCGGAATGTCAAACTTTACGCCTTATTGATATCTCTAATCTTTAGTAAAATATATCTGAATGACACCGAACAAAGTTCGTAGATATCGAAACTGCAGAATGAAAACTCCTTTGCTTCCATTCTTTTTCTTCTTCTTCTTCTCCCGTTAAGAGCCAAATGGAATAAAAATGTCAAGATTTTGACTTGTTAATTCCTCAATTAGATGACAGGTGGTGTTTCTGCTTTCTCATGCATCTTAAAGAATTGTCTTTTGCATTCTATGTTTGATGCGATGAAGCAAGAAGAAACTCGTAAAGTAAAACTTCGTATACGAAAAGGTGATAATAGGAAGTGGAGATGATGGCGTTGAATATAAACAGCAAAATAAACCTTTATAGTCAGGCAGTCTTTAAGAAATAATTTTACAGAGAAGCACGAGATATTTGGTCGACAAACTCTAACAGTTCTTAATTATAGTTCGAAATGAGGAAAGATTCGTACGTCGTGGGAAGGCGTGAGCACTTAGATTTCGAGTGAAATTCCTTCGTTGGAGGTTAAATAATGCTTTTAAAATTGCGCTAAGAACATAGGTTTGAAAAGTGTGATGGGTAGGAAAGAGATAAGATGGGAGATTGAGAGAAAGGAAGAGAGAACGAGAGAGAGAGAGAGAGAGAGAGAGAGAGAGAGAGAGAGAGAGAGAGAGAGAGAGAGAGAGAGAGAGAGAGAAAGAGAGAGAGATAAAGAAAGATAGAAAGAGTAACTAGACGGAAAGTGTATTAATAATAGATGAATTGCCAGTGGCCAGAGAAACGAAAGAAGGGATGAGGGGAATGGCTAGTAAAGAAACGTAGTGAGTAGGTGCTGAAAAGTTCCAAGGGGTTAGGTAATAAACACACAGACGCACACGGACACACAGAGAAATACGCACATGCATACACACATAAACAGAAATAAATACATACGCAACAGCTATTTGCATTTTAGACGGAGTGTAGATTACTGCGTATTGATGAAACTTAAATAGCCTGTTTTTATATCTTAGGTATTGTGTAAAAGCTAAATCTAAGTCTACGAGAGAAATGGAGTCATCTCATTGAACATACTCTGAGAAAAAGAAACAACTTTGAAGAAGGCGCCACTATAGATTACTTGGTATTTGTTTTTACTTTTAATTCTTTGCTTTGATTCAACATCACGGTAACCGTCAGAGGTTGACTAAGGTAAGACGTTCCCCGTTATTATGTATAGACAGCTTTACTGAAAACACAATGTTAAGATATTTCAAAGATTTCGTTAAGTTTTTCTGTGAAGCAGAAGAAACGTGTATTCTCGTGACTGACAGAATATAGATTAGATTTGTTATGACAACGCAAAAGGGTAGAAATACTTTCTAATAAATATATTGGACATCAGAAACACAGTACTAAAGGTGCATAGTGTGACTGATTTATCACAGATTTGGCTGCTATTTCCAGCAGGTCGAGCGACTATGTTTAGTTGACTGTTGAACAAACACGTCTGTCAATGTATAGCTTTCTCTTCCTTTGTCTTACACTTTCAGTTTCGTATCTTCAGAATAGAAGCAAAAGAAGATAGAGGTGAATCTATTGCTTCAAGAAGGTGGCTGTCGTTAGAAGCAGTGTGAGTTTTCACTTATACAAGAAAAGGTGAGGGATGGAAAATCTTCATTAACATATTTGCATTGACAAGGTAAAATGATTATAACAAGGATTATTACTGTTGTTATTGAATTGTTGCTACTGTATTTATCATCATCATCATCATCATCATCATCGTCATCATCATCATCATCATCATCATCATCATCATCATCATCATCATCATCATCGTCGTCATCATCATCGTCATCATCATCACTACTATTGTTGTTGTTGTTGTCCTTCTTCTTCTTCTTCTTCTTCTTCTTCTTCTTCTTCTACTTATCATTATTATTATTATTATTATTATTGTTGTTGTTGTTATTAGTATTATTGTTATTATTATTATTATTATTATTATCGCTTGAGCAAAGTAATAGGCGCAATGCGTTATGTGGATTTAATTAATTCCTATGTTCTGAGGTGTGAGTTTTCGTAATTATCTTTTGTGCAGTAATTGCAAACTCTACATTACCAGATGATTTATTCTGTATAGTGACAGATGCATAAATATTCCGACTGAGAAACAACATGTTGTTGTTGTTATAGCTGTTGCTGTGTAACCTCAGGTCTGCCCTCTTGAAGTTGACAGACCTAGTGTCAAAGGTCATTCTGGACATCACCATATCTTTTTGTTTTTCGTCTTCAGAAATTGCCTATTCTGGGCAACTTTATGCAGTGTTTCCTTTTTATATGTTTCGAGGGAGAGCTGAATGCTGTTTCTCATCAGGTCCTGTAATCACACACAGGTAACGTCTTTAAAAGATCATGGATAAATTTGGCTTCGGCAGAGCTTAGTGAGTCCGAAATTCATTCTGGGTGCCGTGAACACGAAATTATTTTAGAAAAAGTCTAAATATATTATATTTTGTTTGTAAAGAATGAGTTAAGTTGTAGTGTCTACAATATATGAAACGTAATTGAATTTCATGAATTAACATCTTATATAAATGATTGTAGCTCGACTGAATTATGCTGCAACTGCAAAACTGTGCAAAATAGGTTGACAGAAAAAAACAAAAACAAAAAAAAGCTACAGAAGCCCGTCGGATGAGTTACTAGTAACTTAAAAAGCGTACAACTTTTGTCAGACACTACGTCAGCTGATTCTATTGAAGAACATATTAGGGCTACACACGTCTCATGAATGCACAGCTGTTAGCGCATTATTTCAAGAGCAGAAAATTTAGTTCATTGATCAACTGGGTCTTCACCGTCGATCGACGAAGCACCTACAATATGAATAACCAAGAGTAAAATATAATATTAATTTATGCATTGTGTTTAAGGCGACGTGCTGGCAGAATCGTTAGTGCGTCAGAAGAAATGGTTAGCAGTATTTCTTCAGCCTGTTTACGTGCTGAGTTAAAACCCTGCCGAGATCAACCTTGCCTTTCCGCCTTTCATCATCAGCATCACCACCCCGGCCATTACTGTCTTCATTCCAAGGGATCATAGGGCCAACTACTCGGTTTAGTGGCGCATACGTGACCAAAATCAAAATAGTTCTCCTGAACGTAATACCAGTTCATTAAACGTTGTTATGTCGTGGGGTGTTTGAATATCTCGTCGCCGTAAAGTTATGACGCTATTGAGGTGTGCACAAGTGTGTAGGATAGTATTATCGAAATAAATATTTGGATATGGTTATCTAGGATAACCTTTCGTAGTATTAATATGTTCACACAACGTGCTCCGTAGTACGCAAAACGTAGATACGATATTAAACTAACACAGTAATCCAATACGAACGACCAACGCTGTCAACTACTCGCCGTCAACTGTTCGTTCTTTATTTTATTGAAATGAGTAACTCCACTTTTGGTCAGTCGAGGTGGTCAGGGTCTTTCCACAACAAAGGTTTACTCATTCATAGCAGAGTGAACGGGAGCATCGTGAAATGTAGGAAGTCTGTTCTAGAATGCAACACGTCACCCGGTTCGCTTGTTATGGAGGAGTGCGCATTTGAATGGAAGTATAGCAGAGTGATGGTTGCAAGAGAAAGGAATTCAGTCTCCAGATAAGCGCAAGCTTGCTAAGAGCCTGCATTTATTCATGTTCTAATAACAAGCGAAATCACGCTATATATCAATACTATTCTCAATGACGTCTTGTCCACACTCTCTTGGCTTGCATATATCGAATATGTGGACGGCTTAAAAGTCGTTGTCAGCTTGAGATCGTATTACAAATAGTAAAAGGTTTATTACGGACATATATTTATACATATATATATATACATA
>NC_068993.1:51177283-51180602 GCF_001194135.2 Octopus bimaculoides
TATATATATATATATATATATATATATATATATACACATATATATAGACACATACATACATACACACACACATACATACATACATACATACATACATGCATACATATATATATATGTATAGATATATATAGATATATACAGATATGTATACATACATAAACATGTGGATGTATATGTATATCGTTCTCGCTGTGTGTATATATTTGTACATATACTTATGCATACGTCTGTGTTTGCGTGTGTGTGTGTGTGTATGTGTGTGTGTGTGTGTATGTGTATGCGTGTGTGTGTGTGTGTGTGTGTGTGTGTGTGCACGAAGAAGACAGTAATCAATACTCACACAAGAGCAAAATCGTATTACGGTGTAACTAAACGTGATGAAAAAGTTAATAGATATTAATGTATCTGCTGTGCCTGTAATAATGTTTTTGTTTTAACGTAATTGAAAGGTGAAAAGATTAATAAGATTCAATAGAGAGATAGGAAAATTAATGACATCATCGAGAATATCAGTAGAGGTTGATAAATTCTATCTACCCTCAAGAGACAAAAGAATAACAGGGTTACTCAATTGTAATTGCAATAAAATCGCCATTGTTGGTTTACTTAAATAAATAGCAGAAGAATAATGTAAAATAAAGCCAAAAAACATTAGTACGTTTACAACTCAATAGTTATGGAATACGTGAAACATTTACAAGTATGTTCAGCGAGGCTGGAGGAGAGAGAAGGTGAAGAGGAAATAAAGGGGACGTAATCCATGTTCTGAAATAAGTCTTACTGCTATAGGCACGCGGACTGGAATTTATGGTAATGGGATGGGACTAGTCAATTACATCGACCCCAGGGCTCAACTCGTATTTATTATATCGATCCCGAAAGGATGAAAGTCAAAGTCGACCTTGGAGTAATTTAAACTCAGAACCTAAGCAGGAAGAAACGTCGTTAATATTTTTGTCGGACGTGCTAACGATTCTGCCTATTTGATACCATAAAGATAAAATGTGAAACGGTTCGCAAATTTGCGTATCTTCCTTACGCAGAGGCCTTGCTAATCTTGTTCCAGTTTTAGTAGAAGTACAACCGAAGGTAATATTACATACTCGTAGCATGTCTTGAAACTATGGTTTCTGATTTAGGGCCAAGGCAAGCAGTTTTGTGGGGTTGAGGTTTAGTAAATACCGTCAAACCCACTATTAGGTTGGTACTTTATTTTATTAACCATGGAGGGATGAAAAGCAATTTCGTCTGTGGAATTTGAAATCAGAACGTAAAGACCTGTAGGTTGCTGATGCTCCTCGCTGACCAGCGGGACCATTATGATTCTAATTCGGCTGCTCTCGTCCCCAACCACCGCTTCCCGACCTGTGCTAGTGTGTTACCGTCCCCGTAACCAATTACTGCAAAACCTATTTTCCCCACACTCTAACAACTCTGCCACCTTGTCGTGTTTTGTTAATTCTGGTTTATATATTCTAGAATAAAAGTAGTGAAATACATCTTTTGCTGTTACAATATAAATGTACGCATGAATCTTGTTGGTGTCTCACAACAACGAAATTTTTCCAAAAGCTCATGCTACTGGATTGATGAAAGAAGAACACTTTGGACAATGCAGTTACGGGATATTTTAAAGTTGGTATTTTTGTTGTTTAGTTCAAATTTGGCCTAAATTGGATGCCAATAATCAAAGCTATTCAGGTACGGAATACATTCTGCATTTGTAGGATGAATATAGATTGACGACAATTATCAAATATATTCTCTTATAAGACAGCAATTTGAGGGATTTTTCGGTGTTCTTTGCGTTTTAAGTTCAAATGTATCTGGGGCCAAATTTTTCTTGCATCCTTCAGAGTCGATAAAATAAAGGATCAACTTACTACTGGAGAGTCAATGGTATCAACATCTCACCCTCAAAACCTCTGGCTTTCTGCCTAAATCACAAACTATCAAAAAGTGGCGAGCTGGCAGAATCTTTACTGCGTCAGAAATAAAACTATGCGGCATTCTACTTGGCTTTTTACGTCTTGAAAAATACTAAATAGATAGGTCTGTTTATTTAATGTTGGACGGCAAAAATGGTTATGTGGTCCGACAAATGCTAGAAATAGCATCCAAGTCTCTCAGACTATACATTATTCTCTTAAGAAAGAATATATAGCAAGCTTTTACTCTAAGTCTTCGACTTCAAATCCCTTTCCTCTCAACCGTCTATCTGTTTCAGAGGTCCTCTAAATGATAATGAACTCACCTTTGCTTACAGACAAAAAGATAAAAAAAGTAATGTACGTGTAGAGTCAAATAAATTGACTCCAGCTGAAGCCTGGTATTACATAGTTATCTATCAGTAAATGATTTCTGTGTGAAGTCAAATAAACTCTAGACTATGCCTGATATCATTTATTTATCTACCATCAGTTAATATAAAAAACGGAGACAAATAAATTGACTCAGATATGATTTATTTATCAGTACATGATGCTGCTCAAAAGTGACTCCAGTGAGCTTTCATTTAAAAACGTACGAATACGTAACTACATAATGTAATTTAAAGTAGTTGTGCTTCGCATATTGTCCATTATCCCTTGCACGCTCTCAGTAGTTGATATAAGGTTGTACAATACGCCATTGTAAGCAGTTCAGTTTACAGAGCATAGAATGCGCAGCCATATAAAATGACAACCTATGTTCTACCACCAGCGAAGTTGAAACCGCTGTGATTTAAACTTAGAACATAAAAGGATAAGGACAAAATTAAATATTTATTTAGAATGGTAAAATTCTAGTGTTTCGCTTATTGACCACTTTTTCTCGCTGCATCTGTTTAAAAATAATTATCACTAAGTAGCACAAGGTTATGCAGATTTTGTTAAAGCATCTCATTTATATTAATTACAAATAAATCGTTAGTATAAAGTGTTCAGACGAAATCGCCCTATACGAGATTAGCAGAGCGTGCCTAGATATTCCACATAGAATCTGATGGATTTTGCGCATGTGATATATTGATATGATCGAGCCAGCCAAGAATCGGCCTTTCAGGATCCTTAAGCAGACATTTAATATCCATGATATCCTCTATCTTAAACTGTGTTTCAAAGTTTGAGAATAGATGTGAAGCAATATTAAATGTTCAGGAATATAAATAGCGTATATTAAAATACATATTTAACATAACTATATAGAATTGTGGATCTGTGTGTTTGTGCGTGCGTGAATGCACACAGACACAGACACAGACACAGACAGACAGAAAGACACACACACACATATACATGTAGATATTAACATTCATATATATATATATATATATATA
>NC_068993.1:51181605-51182503 GCF_001194135.2 Octopus bimaculoides
ATTGATAATAATAATAATAATAATAATAATAATAATAATAATAATAATAATAATAATAATAATAATAATAAGAAGAAGAAGAAGAAGAAGAAGAAGAAGAAGAAGAAGAAGTAAAGAAATGCTCTTCGTTCCTTTTAAAACGAAAGATGGAGGTGTAGAGAAGGATGAGATATAACACTATTTCATTTTATCACATTTGCAATGTTTCTTTTATATTAGGTATTATTGCGTCTAATATGGCCGTTGCCATTTCTTCGCTGAAATATATCTTCAACAGAATTTGCTTACAACAATTTATAGTGAAAGACTCTAAAATATAAGACGATAATTACAAAAATAAATAATTGAATACCTAAATAAAAAGCATATATATTATTTCAATAATAAAAATAAAAATAAAAATAATAATAATAATAATAATAATAATGTAATAATAATATTTATAATAATAATAATAATAATGTAATAATAATATTTATAATAATGATAATAATAATAATAATAATAATAATAATAATAATAATAATAACAACAACAACAATGATGATGATAATAATAATCAATAATAGTAAACAAAGATGGTAGTGCGTTTATTGAAATGTCGCCACGAATATTATTATGATTGGTCACTTATGACATAAACAACTAATAAATATCGGAACGTTTAAAGAATATATTAAAAATGGAGAATATTCTAAATGTGAAATATTTAAATTAAGTACCAAACTTAGCGTTTCCTATACATTATAATCGAGAATATATATTTGTATGTATGAATATATACATGCATATGTGTCTGCATGTGTAACTATGCGTAATGAAGTGCCGTATATTCTGTATTTTCTAGCATATAAGTATAAATATATATACATGATATACCACATACGCATATATATAT
>NC_068993.1:51182615-51184960 GCF_001194135.2 Octopus bimaculoides
CCTTACATATATATGTATATACGTGTGTGTTTGCTTGTGTGTAGATATATATATATATATATTTGTTCTTGCTTTTTATATACTACATTACTGTTGGAGAGTTCAGAGTTCCACTTTAAACAAGGTGAAATATTTAAGATTAAATCAAATTTCACTTGTGCCTCGGAAAATCTAATCTATGCCATTATATGCTTAGGGTGTGGTAATAATTATATTGGCCAAACAGGAATATCACTCCGTAGAAGAACCACTCTCCACATAGAACAAATACGCCACCCACAATACAGACAGATACATGTCAGTGGACACATAGAAAGCTGGGCAAGATAACTTAATCTTAATTTCTTAATTTTTCCCAGCTCTCTCCATTTACTTGAGAATGGGAATCCTTACTGTTCATCGTTGCCGCACGCAAATGACTGAGCGATGGAATGGCCTAAAATGCTGAAGAAGCTGGCGACATGTTAGACTGGCATAAGTAATACTATGTTTCAAATATGCTCTCGAACTCAATCGGCAAGAAGTCGGCCCGTTTCAGCAATGTAATAGACACGGTGAGAGATATAGATAGATAGATAGATAGATAGATAGAGAGAGAGAGAGAGAGAGAGAGAGAGTGAGAGAGAGAGAGAGAGAGAGAGAAACAGAGACAGACAAACTCACAGCTTGATAGGTACACAAATACACATATATGAATATGTATACACACACGAACACACACACACGCATATGATATATGTCTCTGCGTGCACGTGTATGTTTCTGTAAGTAGAAATATACATTGTGAATATTATGCTATAAATCTGTTTCAGGTTATCGGATTGCTCAATTATCCATTACCGTCTTATACGAGCCAGGGACACTCAAGATGATACTAATGTGTAATACTATTATGAAAACAAGACGGGCACAGCTGTTTTCGGCCAAAACGAGCACAGAAAAGCGAACTAACGACGAAGCCCTTACGTAGTTACATGATATGCAAGAAATACCAAATCACTTCCCGTGCGCCTTAAAGAAGGTAGTTATTGTATAATGTAGTCCTGAATACCCGGTGTAACTTAGGGGGAAGTGTACCGGCTGAAATACATTTGATCCTAAGTGTGGCCTAGGGCTAAACAAAAGTATTAGCGACCGGCACAACAATAACGAAGTGAGCTAATGAGGGAGGTGTAGCAAGACTCGAACACACAGTTGGCAAATTACAAAGTTTTAGTCACGACATAACACAACCTTGTTCACGTGCGGGTTCGAGTTATTGACGAGACAGCTGCAAAACATTACATGCTACAAAGCCGTAGAACATTGCCATAGAAAGGTTATCTAGAAACTTTTCTTAGAGTCAAATTCCATGATGTGTGATAACTTGCGTTCCGGCTGCAAATACATTCTTGCCGCCCAAAATATTCGTTTTGACGACTTTCTGCTCAGCTTGGATAATTCGATATAGTTGGCCAATATGAACCTACAGTGTATATTTTCTCCTTTCTTGACAAACTTCAGTACAGAACTTAGAAATCAACTATTTATGAACGCTATTGAATTATTCCTTCAATTACGTCGGCTGGTTGCAGAACTTTATAATTTATGACCAACTTCAATATTACTTGAGCAGTGAAATAAAATTTACTATTAAACGTTCGCTTGGTGTTATATCATTCACACGCAACCTCATATGCATACCATCCAAGCAACAGGTGAGTTACAGTGTCACACGATATGCTAGAAATAGCAAATAAATCTTCCTCGATTCACACACTAATATCGCGAAACACCATACTGTTTTATATTGTCTAGACTTTCCTGCAGATAGAAACATTAGAAAGCTACAAGGAGGAATAACTGTGATCGTCAAGGCTTTATAGAAGCAATGCCAACCGCAACATATACATCTAACCAACGATTTATTTCTCACCGTTGTTTTTCTTAGAATTTCGTTCACATTTTTTACCCAACATCAATGCAGCAAGCTGGAAGAATCGCTAAAACGTCGCAAGAAAGGCTTAGCGATATTTCTTAAGGTTCTTTAAGTTCTGCGAGGTCACTTTTGATTTTCTTCATCATTATTGATTACATACAATAAAGTACTAGTGAAGAACTATGGTCAAAATAATCGACTAACACCCTTCTTTAAAATTGATGGCCTTATGTCTAAAATCAGAAATCGTTCCTACCTTGTTATGAAGAATACAAAAGAAATGTTAGTCCTCAGAGTTGTCTCCCTTCCGTCAACCGGAAGTCGTAAAATCAATAGACCTATTATTCCTTAGCACTCAACGATGAATGTGAGCCACAAAGGAGCCATCATCAAACAAATTATACAAAATAAACAGAGTACATTTATA
>NC_068993.1:51186264-51188795 GCF_001194135.2 Octopus bimaculoides
ATATATATCTATGTATGTATGTATATATACTTTATCTAAATGTGTGAAGTTATCTTTTTTATATTCTTCCTTTGTCTTTACTTGTATGTATGCGTCTATGTGTTCGTGAGTGTGGCTGCGTGAGTTTCTATGTTGTTTTTTTCTTTTCTTGTGTTGATCGATTGACATGTGATCAGGTATTTATTGGCTATTTAATGGTACATCACGTTAAATTATATTGCCTTGTCTCTCACATTTCTTTCTTCTTTTTTTGTTGTTCTACAAAGTGATATTCAATATTAGTTTGGTTTTTATTCTCTTTTTTTTCTGTCCTTTTTCTTTCTTTCTTTCTTTCTTTCTTTCTTTCTTTCTTTCTTTCTTTCTTTCTTTCTTTCTTTCCTCCTTTCTCTTCTCCTTACTCTTGTTCTATTCGTCATTGTTATTGTAGGTTGTTATTGCTATTTTTGTTATTGTAATTCACCTCTGGCGCAATTCAACTCCTTTTCAAGTCAGTTTTCAAAACCCTTGTACAGCTGCACACACACGTACACACACACACACACACACACACACACACACACACACACACACACACACACACACACACACACACACACACACACACACACACGTTGATAGGATTAAATCTCACTGTTTGCATATATGGAAAAGAAAACAATCACAATATCCCATCCAAAATTTGAAGTATTTTGCAAAATCAGAAAATATCAATTTGATTATAGCTATGAAATAACAATTTACGCTAAGTACCCGCCCTTTACTTCTACCACGCCGGAATCTGGCACTTGTGTTCACGACTGTGTCTCCGAGAAGAATTTCGGACCCCTCCTTGATTTTGGCCACAAAGCATGGCCTTGGCGTTGCAGCCAGTGCTTTTGGTGTCTTTCTCGACCGCGCCCTACATTTAGTAATCTATACTATTACAATTGCAGGAATTAGGTGGCAAGAGAAATTGTAGAAAGTCTTTGGCCGTTATAGCATGGCTTCGCACTCTACGTTGTAGCTGTCCAGTCATGTTTTACAGCCTTTACAATGTTCAGAGCATTGAATAGTAATCATGATGCCAGCATTTTGGTACTCGGGGCGAATCGTCATGATATAAGTGGCTATTCCAATATTCAGATAACTGCCAGAGCTATCTACATGTCAGCTAACTTTTTCTCAAAGCCAACACCGTTAATTGTTAACCAATATATCAAGCTGTTCCTAAAAATAGACGGTATGAAAAATCGTCAAATGCAACCTGAACACCCTGTCTGCCTATCTATCTATCTATCTATCTATCTATCTATCTATCTATCTATCTAACTATCTATCTGTCTGTCTGTCTGTCTGTCTGTCTGTCTGTCTGTCTCTCACTCACTCACTCTCTCTCTCTCTCTCTCTTTATATATATATATATATATATATATACATGCACATACACGCACATACGCACGCACACGCATACACACGCATATATATACATGTATATGAGAAGGAAATCGAATATACAAAAAAACCGACGACATATGTCCAAGCGGTGGCCACAGTCAATATTATTAAGGTGACGCTCAAAGAGAAAAACAGAATAAAGTTTGTAGAGTACAAGTATAACGTTTCAAATATAGTCCTTCGGGCACTAACCAGAATTCCAGGAGGAGTCGATGCACATCAGAAAAGATATAAGTAAGTAAAGAGAGAAGCGAGTTAGGAAAAAGAAAATATGTGTTAGGTTCACACATACCCCTCACACACACACATATACATATCGATGTCAGTGAATGTGTGTATATGTATGCGTATGTGTGTGTGTGTGTGTGTGTGTGTGTGTGAGCATTTTTGTGTATATATATATGGCAGTGATATTTAAAGCTTGTTCAATTGATAGCCCAGTTCTCTCATGTCTCCTTATATACTTCAGGCTGGTTTTTGATTGAAATGATATTTAGCTGCTATTTCCACCTTGCAACTGAACCGATGCTCCAAGGGCTACATCCTTGGTTGATCTATATGCTTGTGGTGTACGAGGGTACCTCGAGGCACCCTCATTGGCCGTTGCATGCATTTGTATTAATATGAGTATAACGGAGTCACTTCCTCATCAAACAGCATTGATGAACAAATTTGAAACGTATACCACTACACGTTGCTGGGTACGAACTGCAGAATTTTAGATAAGCATTTCACATTCTTATCGATTTCATCAGTATTGATTCTCTTGTAGAACGTGTAGAATTCTCTTTATTCTGGCTAGACGCTACGCACACAAGCACCATACGAACACACATTTACATACACTTATACACGCATAAATACTGACAGGAAGGCAAAAAAATATACACACATTGTTAACACTAAGACCAGCGGCATTACCGCCACTAATACCACCATCACCACCACCACCACCAACACCAACAACAACAACAACAACACTCAATGGTAGCAAAGTAATCATACGACCCTTGTTGTTGTTGTTGTTGTTGTTGTTCTTCTTCTTCTTCTTCTTCTTCTTCTTCTTCTTCTTCTTTATTTCGTCTTCCTCCTATTCT
>NC_068993.1:51189481-51191325 GCF_001194135.2 Octopus bimaculoides
CTGTTCAAGAATGAAGAAAAAAAAAAATCAAAATTAACATTTTCGTTTTTGATTTTCTTTTTTGTTTTTTGTTTTTTTTTAACATTTTTTTTTTACTGGTTAGACACAATGGCAAGTTTTGTAAGGGGTTGAGAAATTGTTGAGAAAATTCAAATTCGGTATATGAGTTTTTCTTTTTTTCTAAACTAACAAAAAAAAAAAAAAAAATCTATTGCGTTGATGTTACTTAACCACGGTTTCCCTAACATTAATAGAGGAGTTCTAAAAGTTGAAGAGTTTCATCAGTTCTATTGCTGCGATGACCGATTCAGAAATGTTACCTTCTCTTTCTCATTCACTCTCAGACAAATAGTAAAACTCTAAAATGTTAGATTCTTCTGTCTTCACGTCTATCGACTTTACCAAATACGACTCTCAGTTATTTAATTATTTGTGACAAAGACAATTAACCGTTTCTATGAGTTTCCAGATTTTTCCCCTAAAGCTGAATTGATATAATGGCTGTTAGGGAATTTGTGCTTTTGTTCTCACGATAGAATAAACTCGGAGTATATTTCCGTGAATTACTCATCTTGTCCGATGTACTAACACTTATTACAATGGCGCATTGTATAACACTGCACTGCTTAGATCTGACACTCACCTATACAGTGTTTAACTATAATTATAGTAGAAATATTAAGATTTCTAAGTCTCTCTAAAGGAGACTACGGCAGCGGTACTGGATATTAATAGTTATCGCCAAGCCAACATGGCCTCTTGGAGCTAATCAACGGCAGCATTCGTCCTATTTTTTGGACTGCCATGTTGGCTTCGCGATAACTATTGATATAATTATAGTGTTTAACTATAATTCTTTCTACTATAGGCACAAGGCCTGAAATTTTTTTTCAGTTCTATCCCCACATAGGTTAATGATGCTTTAATCTTTCATCTTTTACGGAGCAACACAAAAAAGACTTGCTTGTCCTTGTGCATTAGAGAAATAAGGTTGTAGAAACAGTAAAGTCACGGACAAAATGTCGAGTAAAATTTAGTTACGTCTCTTTAAGCTCTGAATTCAAATCACGCCGATACAGATTTAGCTTTTAAACACCCCAGTATTGATGAAATATATACCAAACAACAACAGCGAATCTCTTAATCCTTAATAAGCCACGTTTATTTTTTTCTGATCATGTAGCTATATCGGAAGTTATAATAGGAGGTTGACCTAAGGCGGCGAGCTGGCAGAAACATTAGTACGCCGGGCAAAATGCTTAGCAGTATTTCGTCTGCTGTTAAGTTCTGAGTTCAAATTCCACCGAGGTTGACTTTACCTTTCATCCTTTTGAAGTCGATTAAATTAAGTACCAGTTACGCACTGGTGCGATGTAATTGACTTAATCCTTTTGTCTAGCCTTGTTTTGTTCCCTCTGTGTTTATATCCTTGTGGGCAATAAAGAAATAAGAAACATTAGCACGCCGGCCAAAATATTTAGCGGAATTTCGTCTGTCTTTACGTTCTGAGTTCAAATTCTGCCGAGATCGACTTTGCCTTTCATCCTTTCGGGATCGATAAATTAAGTACGAGTTGCGTACTGGGGTCGATTTAATTGACTGGCCCCTCCCCCAAAATTTCAGGCCTTGTGCCTAGATCAGAAAAGAATATTAGGTTGAAGATCGCAGCGATTTGGCAGCATCGATAGTACGCCAGGCAAAAATGCTTAGCGACATTTCGTCCGTTTTTATGTTCTGAGTTCAAACTTCGCCGAGGTCAACTTTGCCTTCCATCATTTCGATAAAATAAATGGCATTTCAGTACTGGGGTCGATGTAATCGACTTAAACCCTCCCATCAAATTG
>NC_068993.1:51195063-51204547 GCF_001194135.2 Octopus bimaculoides
TATATATATATATATATATATATATATATGCAAGAAATGTTACTCGAGTTGCAAAGACTCATTTTCGCGTAACCGCTTATTCAAACGATTGACGTAGCAAAATAAAGGGACAACGCAAAAACACAAATCTACATATTATAAGTTATTGATATATCACTGTTTAGTTAATATGAATTTATATTATATCACTGATTTTAGAATTGGTTAGAGCAATGCCAGATTATTGATACGGCCATTCTTAGATTGCAGATATTTGAATAGTGATGGAACTTGTCAATGTGAGGATTTGATGAAGGATATAGAACTTAAATCTATAGCTGTTGCGACAGGACTGGTATCGTATCAACTTGAGCACACACGGATCTCACTGGATATCCTCTTCCATGGACCAGCCGCATATAATGTCTGCAAGATGTATTTTTCAGGGTTCGTATGCTGCAGAATCTCTTGCATATATATTTGACAATTTCTACATTTACTTTTTTCATCATGACTTGGTTCCCATAATGCAGCAAAGTTGGCGAAGGAATTATAAAATTCTATGTCAACTATTAGTTGACAGAATTTTACCATTCTTTCGCCAACAATGATGCGTTGTTTTATGATTTCTGTTAATAGTAATGGATTTTATACAATTTGCTTCAAAGAAACGATTTCTCTCTCTTCAAATATTTTGGTAAAACCTTCCAGCCTGCTTCTATTGCTTCTGTATCCTGCATTTCGATCTATATCTCAATATGCGTCCTACAACAAATCTCAAAAACAAATAACTATATATATAGGCACAGAGGTAGCTGTGTAGTAAGAAGTTTGTTTCCAAACCTCACGGCCTTGGATACTGTCCCACTATGCGGCACCTTGGGCAAGTGTCTTCTACTGTAGCCTCTGGCCGACTAACGCCTTGTGTGCCGATTTGGCCAACGGAAACTGAAAGAAGCCAAGTGGATATATATATATATATATATATATATATATATATATAATGTGTGTGTGTGTGTGTGTGTGTGTGTGTGTGTCTTTCCATCCCGTACGGCTTGATAATCGGTGTTAGTGTGTTTATGCCCCAGTAACTTAGCGGTTAGGCAAAACAGAACGATAAAGTAAGTACCAGGCTTTAAAACGAAGTAAGTACTGGGGTCGATTCACTCGACTAAAATCCCTTAAGGCGATGCCCCAGTATGGCCGCAGTCTAATGATTGAAACAAGTAAAAGATTAAAAGATATTTTGAGATCATTAGATTTGTTTGACCATATTGCGGACATCTCGTTCAATATTGACCAAAACTGACCGTTGCTTCTGTCTGAGCTTCCTGTCTACGATCCCAAGAATTTGAAGTCATTTACCTATTTCATGTTCGCACCCTACGATGGTAAACAAAAGTCTATAAAAACTTGTGTGAGGGCCCAGAGCAGAGAGAAGATCCGAACTCAGTACTAGTAGCTTACGAAAGCTACTAGAATCTCTACAAATTCCCTGTTGTTAGTAGTAATAATTCATTTAATTACATATTTCTAAGCGAAGACCCTGGACCGTGATGATATCATTAACTGAGTTCAGTTCGACTCTTTTAATGATCCACATTAAAGCTACACGTACGGACAAGGGAACGATTCAATTGTACTAGTCAGCTCTTTAACCGAACTCCTTATTTATATCAGTTATGGCATTAGTACCAACTGCGAATTACAGACGTGGAAATAGGAACACTGTTAGAGCTGTAATGACTGCTGTGTATTAGATCAACAGCATTAAACGATATCAATCATCTCTCATGGACTTTCGCCAATAGCTTTGATATTATTTTTATCTATTGACAACGAAGGATTTCGCATCAACCACTGACTAAGTTGCATCCACATCCTTAGTTTTATAACATCTGTTGTCCTGCTGACAATACTAAACTATTATTATTATTATTATTATTATTATTATTATTATTATTATTATTATTATTATTATTGTTACTGTTGTTGTTGATAGTGGTAGTGATGGTGGTGGTGGTTCTAACTACATCCTTTCTGCTGTTCTATTTACAAGGCAGCGTTGTCGTATTTAGCTCAACAACTCAACACCTCTCACTTGAGACCAGTATAAATTATCGATTCATTTATATTAGTTCTCTTTGTCTCTATTCAATAAACACTTCTCTAGATGAACGAAGTATTTGCTTGCAACTCCCTTAAGGAATTACATAACAGTATTTTCTATCTATTCATACATACATAAAATAAAATAACGAATGCTTTTATTTGCACAAAACATTACAAGTCGACATCGGTTGATCTCATTAAAAGATCATTAAGAGATTGATACGACGAACGGCAAGCGTTGATGCTTATGTGGTGATATGCTACTAAAGAAGCAATTTAACGTTCCGGATTCGATTCTATTGCAGATATTTCTTTTGTCTCAGAAATACTCTTGGTTAAGGCATGAACCTCAGTACGTACATTTGTCTACATCCTGAATCCTTTCCTTGGATATGATGTCCATTTATCTCAGACTAAATCACGTTTAGGCAACCTCTTTTTTGGGAAGCAGGCAACATAAGACATGCGTCATCATCAGGATGAGCCATACAACCAAAAATACCAATGATGCTTTTTCGTTCGGCGTACCTTTCAGAAAAGTGGAGGCGCAATGGCTTAGTGGTTAGGGCAGTGGACTCGCGGTCATAGGATCGCGGTTTCGATTCCCAGACCGGGCGTTGTGAGTGTTTATTGAGCAAAAACACCTGAAGCTCCACGAGGCTCCGGCAGGAGATGGTGGCGAAGCCTGCTGTACTCTTTCACCACAACTTTCTCTTACTTCCTGTTTCTGTTGTGCCTGTAATTCAAAGGGTCAGCTTTGTCACACTGTGTCACGCTGAATATCCCCGACAACTACGTTAAGGGTACACGTGTCTGTGGAGTGCTCAGCCACTTGCACGTTAATTTCACGAGCAGGCTGTTCCGTTGATCGGATCAACTGGAACACTCGACGTTGTAAGCGACGGAGTGCCAACTACCTTTCAGAAAGTCTGGCGAGTCACATTTTTCTCATGACTGAACTAAATGGTCAAATATTTGGTGCCAACAGTGCACTAAATTACAGTTATTCTTATTCTTATTATTTATCCCTAAGTCAAATTTGGCCCCGCTGACCGATGGTTAAATGCGTTCCAGATTTGTTCGTCTAGTCTTAGTATTATCTAATGTCACCTATCCTGAAGTGGTACGGTATGATATGAAAGTGTTTTGATTGCTGTTTCTTACAGGGACTACAATCGTTTAGATCTTCGATCGTTCTTCTTATTGAGGTTTTAGCCTTAGCCTAAACCTGATTAGAAAAAAAAAACAATGAAGGGCGAGACACATAAAAGCAAATAAACTCCATCACGCCATTGCTGTTACTGTTGTTATTGTGCTTAGCCCTAATCAAGCGTTTCTGTGGCACCTGTTGTCGGCCGAACGATGAGATAACATCCAAGCTGTATATACCCAGATATGTATCCCTCCACCGAGTTGAGCAATATGCGACACAATGTAAGATGCAGTAGTAAATATGAGCTGGAATAGGACAACCTGCATATATCGCACACTCTCTGCTCTCCAGTGTATGATTGTATTCCGTTTAAGACTGTATTCAGTATATGACTATAATAATGGCATTCTCTCGATGTCCGAGAAAGATGGTTCTGTAATTTCTTGCTGTGGAAACTGCACACATGATTTGCTTATAAAGATCAAATGTTTGTGCTGCACTTTAGCTCAATCTCTCCATCATATTGATATTGTTTGTAGAGGTGTACGATATACCACACGTCGAAGTGATCGCAGAGCATCGCGAAATGTAGGGATTTTTTCGAGAACACAACTCACTAACCTGTTCAGGACTCGAACTCACAATCTCGTTGCATACGTATGTGTCATATTATATTTGTCTGAGCTGTGTAAGAAAGATGATACTTTTTAGGATTTTACTATTGTTGTGTTCTTGGATGTTCGGTGGTGGGTTTTCATGTAGTGGGGGATTGAAGTTTACAGCGGCTACAAACTGTGCCCTTCCCTTGTTCAGGCGATCATTCATTATTTAATATTTTAGCTTGTTACGTAATTAGTCACCAACTGTGATCTGTGTGTAATCGGTTATAATACATAATACACTGTTATGCATTCTTTGAAGTTTATTGCGATATACTGTGGAGAGATTAGTTCCATGTAGGGCTAGCATAATTTGTGATGAATCAATTGTATTGTTTGTATGTCAATTTTGTAGTTTATTTATTCATGTTGGTTAAATGCCCTACTCGTGATGGTTTTAACCATGTTTCTGCATCGTTTTATTTGCTTTGCTATATCTTCTATTTGTGTTTTGAATTTTGTAGAAGAAGAGTTGTATGTAACTATTCGTGTCTTCTCTGTTTGTGGTAGGCGTATTATGTGTTTGAGTGAGATGCTTGGTTGAATTTGTATTTACAGTGGATTTGGTGACAACCACTTTAATTCTGTTACTGTGAAGTCAGATATCGGTGTGATTTATATGAGGTTGAAGTAATGCTGCATAAGTGTCTTGGGAGCATACAAACGTGAATATGATGCTATATGAGTATAAAACCGTATTTACATTTAGTGGAGATGTGTGGCAGGTCGTATATATAAAGTTTGAAAAGAATAAATGGGTGAGAAAACTGATCTGTAGTACCCCATTTTGCAAACTGGATGATGTGATAATTTTGTGCAATACACTGCTTTGGCAACTTGACAGATTTTTTTAGCAAACTAGTGTGTATGTTGTTTCTTAAGTTGTTGAGTATTGTTATTTTTGGATCAATGTTATATCGTATATAGGTGATAGGATACTACGAAACTAAATTTATGATCTACGTTTGATATAGTTTTAGTCATTTCTTGTTGTTCAGCAAATATACTTGAATTTAGACATATTCATCACTATTCCTGTTACGGCAATTCCTGACATCAGTAAAATCGATCATCCATTGACCGTTGATTGCTCTGATCAAGAAATACCTTGATATATTGCACTTTTGCATGAGATGAATGGCTTTTTGATTCACTAGGCAGAAAGGTCTCATATTTGAACGGGTTAGTGTGACATAAGGTTTAGGAAATTCATTCATTTCCCTAAGGCATAACACAGCGAAAGTGGAAACGGCTTGTACCAGATGAGATAAAAATGTGTCGCAAACTCGATTCTGAAGAATTTACACGATGTTCTACGCATCAGCCAAGGAGCCACTTCTTGATTGTTCCAATTTCTAGAAGTAGGAGTTGATTTTCCTACAGCCAAACTCTACTTCCTTAAGAATAAAAGGAAATACCAATGTATATTCATTCTTAATACGTTCGGGCAAATTCGAATGTGAATGTATTATCACTGATGATGTTTTGTCATCGAAGAACAACAACGATTCTCGTTTAGACATGAGCGTCAGCGCTTCTATGTATCCACATCTCGTATTCCGCCCTTGGAAAGAATGGCATAATCTATTAATATCTTGAACTAAACAGTCAAAAGCTTTAGTGCCAACAGTGCCCTAACGAATTTAAGTTCAAATGTACCAGAACATCTTAAGAATAAATAGATACATTATTATTTGTATTCTCGCGGTTCTGCGTTCATCCCATGAATTGTATGAAGGAAATAAAGATATAATAAAAGTCAATATCGACTAAGTAGTGTAATCTTTTACTTTTTTTACTTGTTTCAGTCAATGTAATCGATTTCACCCCTCCCGCGAACTTGCTGGCCTTATGCAAAAATTTGAAACCAATATTATAGAAAAAGAGTTATTCATTTTTAAAAAAAGCTATTTTAAAATATACACATATTCCAAATGTATTTTATTGTATTTAATAATTCGTTGCTATTAGTAACAGGCTAAAAGTAGCGGTACCCTGGTTAATTCATTTCCACATTTTGTGGAGTGGTGGTAGTCTATGCCAGGTAAAATGATATCTAATATGTAATACCTGTCCATTTGGATCGATTCGATCAATTGTCCATTTGGATCGATTCGATCAATTGTCCATTTGAGTTATTCAATCCATTGATCATTTAGGGACATTATATGAGTTGTCCATTTGGATCGGTTCGATCAATTGTCCGTTTGAGTTATTCGATCCATTGATCATTTGGGGACATTCTATGAGTTGTCCATATATATATAAATATAGATAGATAGATAGATAGATAGATAGACAAGTAGGTTTCGAATAACTCAAATGGACAATTGATCGAATCGTTCCAAATGGACAATTCATAGAATGTCCCTAAATGATCAATGGATCGAATAACTCAAATGGACAATTGATCGAATCGTTCCAAATAGACAATTCATAGAATGTCCCCAAATGACCAATGGACCGAATAAGTCAAACGTCAATTGGTTGAATTTCTTTAATGCAGTTTCCTTAAAAATACATTTGATCGAATTTTCTCCGAATGGACAGCTGATCGATTTCCCCAGATGCTGAATTGATTGAATATACCCAAACGGACAATTGATGGAATTCCCTTAAACGGTCAGTTGACTGAATTGCTACAGTCGGATAGCTGATTGAAATTGGTCTAAAATTCTCAAACAGTCATTTGATCGAATTTTCCATAATGTTCAGTTGATCGTATCATTCCAAATATGCAATTGACTGATAATGACTAAACATATAGTTGACCAAGTTTTCTTAGACTGTCAATTAAAAGAATAATTCAGAGTGGATAATAAATCAAATTGCCATGAATGGAACCTTTTTTTGTATAATGCCAAACAGCCAATGATAGAATTTTTCCAGAAGAATAACTGATCGAAATTCACTAGACGGAAAACTTTCGAATATCCCAAAACGTACAAATGATCGAATTTACACAAACGTCAAGCAATCAAATTTGATCTAATTTTTAGTTGGTCGAATAACTCCAAACGGATAAGTCAGCTGATCGAATTTTCCTAGATGGTCAGTTGATCGAATATCCCCAAACGGCCATCTACTAGACACTTCATCAAATATCCTGAAGCGGTCAGTGGATCGAACAGAAATTTCGGAACAGAAATTTGGTTGAATTTTCGCAACTGGTCAGTGAAACTAAAACCTCTAAATTTTCTTAATCAGTGGATAGATCAATTTATTCAAAAAAGTTAGTTGATCAAATGCCCTTAAACGATCAGGTGATCAAATGTTCCCAAATGGTCAGCTGATCGAATTTTTCCTATTACCCAGCTGATTGAATTACTCCCAGCAGTTAGTTGATCAAACTTTCTCAAACAGCCTGGTTATCGAATATCCCCCAATCGCCAGTGATCGAATTTTTCCAGATGTATAATCGATCTAGATTCATTAAACTGTCATTTTATCGAATTTTCTCATTCGTTCAGTTGTACGAATATGATCAGTCGTTTAATTCATCTAATTTTATTGAACCGTATGTTGATCGAATTACACCCGTTCGAATTTTCTTAAAATGTTCGCTGGTTGAATTTTTCCAGATGGTTAGTTGAATATGTCTTTATAAAACTGTCAGTTGATCGATGTGTCTCAAACTGCCAATTGATCAAATTTTCTTCCTGAAATTCTTCAGACGGTCAGTTGATAGAATTTTCCCAGAGATCGGTTGATCGAATTTCATGAAACGGTCAGTGGATTGAATTTTCCCAACCAGTCAGTTGACTGAATTTCGTTAAGCGGTCAGTTAATCCAATTTGATCATAATTTCATTTCATCGAATTTCGTTATAAGTTCAGTTGATCGAATGGCTTTAAATGGTCAGTTGATCAAATTTCGTTAATCGGTCAGTTAAGTAGCATTCTATCAAAATTTGAGTAGATCGAATTGCGCAAACAGCCAGTTGCTCAAATTTCATCAAATGTTCAGCTGACCATTTTTCCTCTAACGATCAGTTCGTTGAACATAGTCAGTTGTTCGAACTTCGTCAAATGGTCATTTGATCTAGTTCCACCAAAGGGGAAGTCCTTCGAATTTTACTAATTTTTCCAAATATTTTAATGACCTACTTAATAAATATACGTTTGAAGCAATCGGCAAAAATTTAGAAATGATGCTAGAGATAACTTATATGCTATAGTATATAGGTGAAAATAAAACATATATGTGTATATATGAGTAAATTGCCGCCATTATATATTCTTAATTCCGCGCATGCGCATTGTTTGTTTTCGATTTTGTCGACTACGCAGTATAGCAGGATGAGTTAAGCAACATCTGTGAGAAAAACAGCACCATGATTCAATTCACTCTGCTAGAGATTTGGAAACGACATGCTTTATGTACTGCTTAGCATTTGCGCCGGAAGATCCAGTGCAAACATTTCAGAGTGTTTGGGTGTTAATATGACAGATTGTCCCCAAAGCATGTACCGAGAGTGATAAAAGTCAAACACGCGCTCAACATTGGTGTTTGGAGTGATCACTAATGATGGTGAAATGATGCTTCCATTGATCTTCCCACACGGCCGCAGACTCAACACGGGGGCCTACATCAAGTGCCTGGAGGAGGTAGTGCTGCCCTAGGTCAAGAGAATGGCAGCTGAAAGACCTTATATCTGACAACTGGACTCTGTTCCATGCCACAAAAGCAGGAGAATCCAGTCATGGTTGTCAGACAATTTCTGCAACCTCATCACCCCTAACATCTGGCCACCTAACTCCCCAGACTGTAATCCCCTTGATTATTATGTGTGGGGTGCAGTTGAGCGAGGGACGAACAAAACTCCTTGTAACACCAAAGATGAACTGAAGACGACGATTATGGCAGCCTTCACCAACTTAAAGAAGGAGACCGTCCAGAAGAGTTGCAGGAGGTTCCCAAAGTCGTCTGGAGGCTGTGGTTGGAGCCAATGGCGATTTTATTGAATAAATTTACTCTTTAGTATTTCAAGATATGGTCATGTAATTTTGGTAAATATATCTGTTAGAATGAAATGTCAGTGTTGTGTTCATTTTTGCGTAACTTCGACGACAACTTATTCACCGCCCACTGCATATATGTATTTATATACGTGTGTGCGTGTATATACATACATACATACACACATACATACATACATACATACATACATACATACATACATATATATATATATATATATGTGTGTGTTTGTGTGTGTATGTATGTATATATATATATACATATATATATTTATTTATTTATGTATATATAAACACACGCGTGTATATGATCGTGCGTATAAGTGTGTTTGTCCTTGTGTATGTATTTGTCCCCAGGCCGCTTAACAACCGTTGCTAGTCCGATTGCGTTTGCGTAACATAGTGGTTCAGCAATTAACACCAATAAAGAAAGTACAAGTCTTTAAAAACTAAGTACTGTGTTCCATTTGTTCGATACAACTCTTCGAGCGTCGCCTCCGGCTTGACTACATGTATGCATGTATGTATGTATGTATGTATGCATGTATGTATGCATGTATGTATATATATATATATATATATATATATATATATATATATAT
>NC_068993.1:51204750-51205413 GCF_001194135.2 Octopus bimaculoides
TATATATATATATATATATATATATATATATATATATATGTGTGTGTGTGTGGTTTATATTTATATATCCTTATATCTTCTCTTCAGCGAATGGTTTCATTTCATGCTTTACATAGATAATGCAGTGTAGTATCTGAGTGTCTCTGCTAATGTGAATATTTCCGCATCATGCTGGAGCAAGTAATCTATTTTTTTTTGTTGTATTTTTTTTTATTTTACAGATGGATACCCTTTATATCCCTAATCACCCAACCGTAAAATAGGAGTGGCATCTAGTAAAAAAAACAAAACAAAAATAATAAAAAGGACGTTTTTTGTTTTTCTCTGCTTTTGTTTCTCCTTCCTCACGGTCAATAATCTCACATTTTAGTTTGGTGCAACTTAACTATAGGAATCTACACAGAGTTTCCTGGGCCAATTAGTTATGACCTACTCTTTAGGCTCTTCTCTTCACTCTCCCTCTCCCTCTCCCTCTTTCTCTTCTTCTCTCAGTCTAATTTGCGCAAACGCGCACTTACAAGCGAACGTAAGAAACACGGACGCATACATACATATATATGTGTGTGTGTGTGTGTATTACATATTTATATATATATGTATGTATGCATATATTATATATATATATATATATATATATATATATATATATATATATATATATAT
>NC_068993.1:51205498-51206752 GCF_001194135.2 Octopus bimaculoides
TATATATATATATATATATATATATATATATATATATATATATATGCGTATATGTACATATGGTATACATATATACATATATGTCTATATACGTATATATATATGCATATATATATGTATATATATATATGTATAGACACACACACACACACATATATAAGTGCTTGCGTTTTTGCACACAGTAATGCACTAGCTAATGCTCTTAGACATACACATACCCATGGATACACATGCACATTTGGTTATTTGTTTTTTATTCACGTGTACTCCCACATACTCGTAGGAACACACTTTCTTCTTGTCCTGAACACACACAAACATAAACACATGCACGCACAGGGACAGAGGTCCAAACGCGCACACATAATGACGGGACATGCTCACGCGTACACGCCTATTTGCATATTTTCGCATATATATAAATGCATACGTAATTGCATACAGAGTCGTATTCCCGTTCGCAACCGCACTCATCTAATTTCTTCCACACGCGGCTATACACGCATGTGCACACAGAAGCTCTCACACAAACAACAATCACCAACATTATAATTGTACAAGCAACAGTCACCCACACACAATCACACAGACACACACTCTTCACATTGACGTAGTCACAATATTCAAGCACATACACAAACGCCCTCTTGTGCACATTCGTATGTCGATGCACTGACAGACAAGATGTGGGCGAATGCTAAAAACGTGCACATCTCTGGAGAATGCTGAAGGCAAGCATCTGTAACCCATTTGAGTGTTAGTGAAGCGTTGTGACAACAAAATTATGCTTTAGAGTATTGGAGACTGCCTTTGCTACCATGCGTGTCATGAAAAGATATTAAGGGTTCGAAATAGGTTCAGTGAATCCGCCTCATCATCAATAAATAGAGGAATAAAGAAAAAGAAGAAATGCAGAAAGAGAGAGAGAGATCGAAAGAAAGGAAGGATAGCAGAGAGGGGAGGAAAGGAGGCAGGAGAGAAGGAAGAACCAGTCCATGAATGTTTGGCAATGAAAAGCCAAACACACACGCACTCTGAGTCACATGGACACATGCATGCATATATACAACACATACATACACACACATGCATATATGCATATATACATACATGTATATTATTATATACATTTATATATACATATGTTGATATATAAATATATATGTTTATATACACATACATGCATATATACATACATATATATTCATATTTTTATATATATATATATATATATATATATATATATATATATAT
>NC_068993.1:51207460-51211307 GCF_001194135.2 Octopus bimaculoides
ATATATGTAACAGAAGAGGCTAGAAGAAATCATAGAAAAAAAGCATAACTTACATATGTTTGTACAGTACTTTTTTTTCATGTTGCTTATCTCTAACTAGTCTGGTATTTGATTTGTTTGTTTATCTTTTTTGTTTTCCTTTTGTTGTTGTTGTTTTTTTTTTTACCCTTTCCTACTCTCTGGATATTTCTTCAGGGAATTTGTGTGTCGACCTCCGGAACTGTTTGCATTTGGTTTTTACTCTTGGAAAAGTTCATCATGTATTTATGGAATGTTGGGCGTGAGTAACTCCTATTAATTAATCTATCAGAACAATAAATGTAGCTTTTAATCGTTTCTAACGTATTGACTTTACTTTTTGTGTTTCCAGGAGATTTGTATATTCCGTTTTATTTTGCTGTAGTTTTGCCTATTCTGTTTTTTTTCTTTTTTAATTTTATCGTGGTAGCCGACTAAGAGCTAGAACCTCTGAGCGGTTCTGGATCGGCCTGCTAGAAATGACAACCACTGGATCGACCTGGTAGATATCGCAATAAATTTCCAAGAATAAAATTGGTTTCAAAAGGCGGTGAGCTGGCAGAAACGTTAACACGCGGGGCGAAATGCATAGCAGTATTTCGTCTGCCGCTACGTTCTGAGTTCAAATTCCCCCGAGGTCGACGTTGTCTTTCATCCTTTCGGGGTCGATTAAATAAGTACCAGTTACGCATTGGTATCGATATAATCGACTTAATCCGTTTGTCTGTGCTTGTTTGTCCCTTCTGTGTGTAGCCCCTTGTGGGCAGTAAAGAAATAAGAAACGTTAGCACGCCGGGCGAAATACTTAGCGGTATTTCGTCCATCTTTACGTTATGAATTAAGTACCAGTTGTGTACTGGGGTCGATCTAATCGACTGGCCCCTTCCCGCAAAATTTCAGGCCTTGTGCCTAAAGTAGAAAAGGATATGGGTTTCAAATTTTGGCACAAGGATGGCAACTTCGACGAAGTAGTTAAGTCGATTACCTTGACCTCAGTATTCAACTGGAACATATTTTATCGACCCCGAAAGGATGAAAAGTAAATTCGACCTCGGCAGAATTCGAACTCAAAACCTAAAGGTAAATGAAATGCCGCTTAGCATTTTCCCCGGCGGCTTAACGATCCTGCCAGCTCGTCGCATTCTTTCCGAGAATAATATTAATCTTAAATGAAAATCAAATTGGAAAAGCATTAAGAACAGTAGTCCCAAATTTTAAAAAAATTTAAAAGACAAAAATGTCTTAGGCATATACATACATACACACATACACACACACATATATACATAAATACATACATACATACACAAATACACACATACACACATACATACGTTTTGCATATATACATACACACATATATACATTACATGTGTCTAAAATGCATATCTGACGACCAATTCGTCTGTCTAACCTTCTATCTATCACACAATTCACTGATACGTTTGTATGCCAGTATGACGTTTGCCATATAAGACTTGACATTTCTGAGCGTGCAGGTCAGGATGTGTAGAGTAATTTATGATATCTAAAACACTATATACCTTTAGATTCTACAGGTATATCTATCTGTAAACAAGATGTATTGTCAGATAGAATTATCGATCAATACGACAGCGATCTTATTTATACAAATAATTAAAATTTAATTAAACTTTCATTTAAACAACTATTGTATGATTTTGAATAACTTGATACATGCAATCGTAAGCCATTGCACTAATATACCTTTCTGTCATGTTCTTCCACCTACCACACTGCTTTCACTAAATTGACACGACATAACAGACATATGCGTTCACCTTATGAGAGAAGAGAATCTAATGTTTATACCACACACAAAACACGCCACATCTTGGGGTGTTTTCACTATTTCTCCAAAGCGGAGTCTTTAGTTTATAATCTTCTTTTATCCACTTTTGACTCTGTCAATTTTCTTCCTCGTGTCTGTTTTGTAATTTGTGGTTCATTCAATTTGCTGAGTTCGATAGGCGCAGGAACGGATCTGTCGTTGCAAAGGTCTCTTTGCAACCATGTGCTATTCGTGTTCAGTCCCTCTGAGCAAGTGTGTTCTACTGTAGCCCCGGGCAGACCAATGCCTTGTGAGAAAAAATTTGGTGGGCGGAAAATGTGTGAAAACCCGTCATATATATATATATATATAATAATTGAATATGCGCAATATTTAAAAACAATTATCTTTTTAAGAAAATTAAAAGGCGAAAAATCACGTGCTATTTCATTTTGATGTATTATATCTTTTTACATTGCAATCGCTTTAAAGGACAAATACAGCTTATTAAAGGACAAATACACGCGCACACACACATACACACACACACACAAATTTCTTTAAGTCCCTGTAACTTTGCGGTTCGGCAAACGGTACGAATGTTGAATCAAATACATTAGCTGGACTCATTTGATACCCTATTCATAAAGTTGCTCACTATTTCATACTCTGCTAATGAATTAGCTATTCGTCACACACACACACACACACACACACACACACACACACACAAATATTGCACAGTGAGATTCAAATATATATTGCTTGATATAATATACCAATATTTCGAACTCTACATATGGTAAAAGAAAAAAAGGGCAAAAAATAAAGCTTATGTTCTACCCATTCTCATCATTATCATCATCATCATCATTATCGTCATCATTATCATCATCATCGACGTCGTCATCATCGTCACTGACGTCGCCGACATCATCATCATCGTCGTTTGCGTGATTTTTCTTCCTCCCACTCTCCTCTCCCTTTTCCCTCCTCATCTCCTCCTTCTCCACCTTATTTCTGGTACTTCCTTCGCGTCGTCATCATCATCATCATCAGCATCATCAGCATTATCACCATCTTCATCAACATCACCATCTTGTGCTCGCCCTTCCTGCTTTTTCTCTCCCCCTCTTCCAGCTCCTACTCCCCCTTCCCCCCGCATGTTTCACCTACTACTTCTACTACCAAGTGCTACTTAGTACTACGAAAATATATGTTGCTTACATAGATTTCAACCGAAACAGAACCAATTTCATATAGGTTAAATTGAAACTGTAACTAATTTATTTACATAATATAATTCTACATAATTATTATTATTATTATCAGTATTATTATTATTATTATTATTATTATTATTATTTGCTTAGAAAATCTTGTTTATTCAATCTTCTTACCAATTCTGTTACATTTTTGTTTTTGTTTCTTTTTTTGTGTGTTTTTTTTTCCTTTGCTTTTAGTCTTTTCAATCTATTACTCTCTTCTTTCCTAAGGTAAAGATTAAGGATTAATATTCAATGTTTCCCGAGATTTATTCTCTTGACGTAACTATGTATGTGCAACCAAGTGCTTTTCCCCCACAACTGTTTGGATTTATTCGATTCCAGTTTCTGAAAGAGATTTACATATATTATTTCGCTACGGTTGCAATCAATAGAGATTTTCCTGTACATTCTTGAAGGTGACGACCTCCGTATTATTTTAAGAAGCAGTTTTGTATGCTTAAATAATCTTAGCCATGTGAACTATTTTGATGAATCCCTAATTATCTTGACTATTGCAATGTTTGTAATTTCATGCTAAGATGTTAATGTTGTTTAGGATGGATGAAATGCATTTTTAGTAGTTATATAAAACGGTTAGGGAGGCTTGCTTCACAAACGTGGTTCGGTTTTGAGTTCAGTCTCATTGTGTGGTACTTCGGGCAAGTGTCTTCCGCTATAGTACCGAAATGACAACAGCTTTTCAACTGGATTTACTAAAGGGGGAAACTGTAAGAAACCCGTCGTACACACACACACACACACACACACA
>NC_068993.1:51211817-51214542 GCF_001194135.2 Octopus bimaculoides
CCCAAACGATGCTGGTGTGTTTACGTCCCCGTAACTTAGCGGTTCAGCAATAGAGGACGATAGAATAAGTACTAGGCTTACAAAGAATAAGTCCTGGGGTCGATTTGCTCGACTAAAGACGGTGCTCCAGCATGCCCACAGTCAAATGACTGAAACAAGTAATAGAGTAAAAACGTATAGACAGACGAAATGCATAGCTGCATTTCGTCCGGCCTGCTAACGATTCTGCCAGCTCGCCGCCTTAAAAATGTGTAACTAATAGCAATTAAATATTGCGATGAAAATCAGAATTGGATAGAAAAATTCTAAATTCCTAGGGCAGCGTTCGGCTTTATCTATGCAAAAGGATTT
The DNA here is from genome assembly GCF_001194135.2 of Octopus bimaculoides. NCBI lineage: Eukaryota > Metazoa > Mollusca > Cephalopoda > Octopoda > Octopodidae > Octopus > Octopus bimaculoides. Next base: position 51,212,169 of record NC_068993.1, read on the forward strand.
TTCGAACCATTACTTACTCCACCATCTACCCTATCCCACCATGCTGGACCGCTGAAATCTACAAGTTTTTTTCATTCTGTCTCCGTTTATTTTCTCTTATTACTTTTTGTTGTAGAGCGTAGGCTCCAAATATAAAAGACTTTTTAATTTTCCCGAGCGTCAAACTAATACACTTGCTCATTGTTCATACGCCGGTTTTCATCTTTCGTTTTTCTATAAATTTCAACTATTATTAATCTTTACTTTGCAGACATTAGACATTATATCCAACCTCAAGAGAAGATTACCAAGATTTCCTTGCATAATCATCGGTGCAGATTTCGTCAGTTTCCGTTCCATTAAACAGATGAGATTTAAGTCAAATCTATCCTGAACGCTAACTCATCACACGTAAGATTTTCCGTGGCGAACTTGATCTCTAAACTAACAAACCACCTTAATATTTTTAACAGCGTATATTTTGCCTATCACTGTTAAGCTTTAACACTGAGTGTGTCTCGATTAGATTACAGAAAATTTCCATTGGTGAGCGATTCTTGGTGCATTTTATTCATCTGAATGCCATGGGAAGGATACAAACCACTGACCGTTCTTTTGGTTGCTTCAGCCATTTCCGTTTTGTCGTCCTCATTATTCCATACACCCATGATTATATTTCATGCGACTCAGAACAGTGAAGTCATACAACATATTTCATGTATGACTTGGCATATTTCAGTTATTACTATCCCATAGTGAGATTGAAGTTGTTACCATTGTAGTTGTCTTAAGTGTTCGTTATGTCCACAGTGGAACTAACCTATTAAAACGGATGCATCAGACATGATTCAGTCATGAACACCCCGTCCTTTGGAATACTATCGACTGTGGCTTTCAACCACAACATATCTAGTAAACCTTATAGTCCAATGAATTTCAGTCTCTCGTATTTTCCCATATAGGCTATCTGGGTCAGCATATCTCAATATTTTTTGAAACAGCATGGTACGATTTGAAGGTAAATGCCCAGTTAGAGTCTCAGATCCCTGATGAGATACAGCAGAATTTGAGCTCATAACTCACAACTCCCTCTTTTGTATCCAGCCCGTAAAATTACAAAGAAACAAGCGGTATAATGAAATGGGTATCATATTTACATGTTGCCTACATGTATGGGCATCATCATTCAGAGATGAATATACTTAATCGAGAAAGCCATAGGTGTGAAACGCTACCCTTTTAATCTTCGGATTGAGGAATCTACCTGTGAGCTACTCACTCAATGCTGTCTTTTATGCTAGCTTTATTTAAACTAAACCCTAACTTCAGTCATGTTTATTAAGAAGCTGTTTGAACTATACTGTTAATAAAATGCAGTCTTAACTATCATGATTATATATAGATGTACGTGTGTGCATGTTTATGTGTGTATGTATACATGTATGCATATATATATATATATGAAATGATTGTATATATGTTTTTTTTTTTTTGCTTTGTTTCTTTCTCTGGAAGTTTATAATTACTCCGTACGGAATAGAAAAAGCTTTCAACCACAAAAGCATAGTTGCAATTCACATCAGTGACATAAAGGGCATCTCGAAGTTTGAATGAAGTTTATTGAGGAAATCACTCTACCCTTCCAGCCCCGAAGAATATCTTTTCTCTCCGTGTGGTTTGCTTCATTCATTCATTCATCAGCACATTTGCTCCATGACAAAGCTTTCTATTCACTGTGTTTAATAAGCCAATGAGATGGTTGCAGCTGATGTAACGAATGTATGCTTTGCACATGGGTTTTGATCAACCAATATACTTGACATTACTGACGGGACTTTAGAAGCACAGAAGAAGAGAAGCGACTGATTTAGGAGGCAAATAAACTAGATGAAAATAGACTTCAGAAAAACAATCTCTCCGGTATAAAAACCAAAGCTGTGAAGTGGACACTGGGGAAGCAATAACTTTTTCTACCTTTCTTGCATCGGTGCTTGCTGTGTTGGCTTATACATGCATTAATATAAAGAAACGCTTCGTTGATTTACGAACAGTTGCAGGAATAAACGTGTCTACAGCCTTCAAAAATACTTGTCGATTTAACCCTTTCAACTCTAATTTGCTACTTGCAGACGTAAAATGAATTTTCTCAGAGAGATTTCCGCCTCCATCCACCTATATCACACGCGAATATCGCGTGCTCTCTATTTATCCTTCCATCATTTTTTTCTCTCTCCCTTTCTCTATTTCTCAATTTTACTAACTCCTCTCAAGCACGCAATATCTCTCTCTCACTTTCTCTCTCCCTCTCTCTTTTTCTCTATCTATCTATCTATCTATCTATCTATCTATCTATCTATCTATCTATTTATTTGTCTATCTGTCTGTCTGTCTCTTT
>NC_068993.1:51214630-51218440 GCF_001194135.2 Octopus bimaculoides
TATATATATATATATATATATATATATATATATATATAGTATGTATGTATGTATGTATCTATCTATCTATCTATCTATCTATCTATCTATCTATCTACCTACCTACCTACCTATCTATCTATCTATCTATCTATCTATCTATCTATCTATCTATCTATCTATCTATCTATCTATCTATCTATCCATCTCTACCCGTATTGCCTTCTCTCATATGAAATCGGTTCACTTGCCAGATTCTGTCCATTTAATGAAATCTTCTTACTTAGAATCGGCCAAATACACTGTATCCATTGGGGACAGTACTGTATAAACTGATGCCTCCTCTGGATTTTGTGTTTACCATAGAAAACAGTCTTTTCAACAGTGTTCCATGCATGGCAAGTTGCGTAAACAAATGATCGCCAAAGCTGCCATAACAATAGCCGGCATAATTCCTGCTAATGTCCACCATTTATTAACAAAAGATAAACTACACACGCTCTGCTAATGTCTCAAAATTTAGATCACTATTACTATTTTTATTACTATTTTATTATTACGGGGGTTGTCCTAATCTGTCCCCTTCTCCTCCACCTCAGTATTTATTGCGCCTCTTTTTAAGGCTTGACTAATCATTTATTTATTATCAACATGCACACACAAACGCATACACACTCACACACAAGTGCTCATACACACTTATGTATACATGCATACACACACACATAGGTATGTATATATATGAATATATAACGCTTTCATACAATTATATATATGTGTGTGTGTATATGTGTGTGTAATATTTACATATGTATATATATACATATATACATACATACATATATATATATATATATATATATATATATATATATATATATATATATATATATGTGTGTGTGTGTGTGTGTGTGTGTGTGTGTGTTTACGTATATACTCATATATTCTCATATATACACAGAAACATGGATAAAAACACACATATCCATTCATTCATGCACACACACTCTCACATATCATTTATCACATTTCTTTTAATAATAGTTTTACATGTAATACATTGTCTGTTTATAGTATTCAGATGTATTCTACCGTATTGTAAAATTGTCTTTATTGTTACTCCGTGTGGCAAATATCGTAATCATTATTTAATTACTAGCATGTCATCTCAGCCAAATTAACAGAATTTCAGGAATTGCGATACCAGAATTTGGTTTTGTGCAGTACAATATTTCCCTCAGCATTCTGAGATCAAATCCCCTAGGGGTTGACATCACTTTTTTTCCTCCATGTTTGTTTTTATTTTGTTGGTGTTTTTTCGTCCATAATTCAGACCAGATTAAGTATCAACTTTTTTTCCCAACCGTGTTTGTCTTTTTTATATCCGAGAGATTATATTGTTCAGCGGAATAAGTCACGGCTAGAATGTCTTTTATCACAGGTTTGCTCGTATAGAGTTTACATGGATCTAAACAACTACATCAGAGAGGATTTTTTTTAGAAATGAATACTTACCTTCGGGTTGAAAGATTTAAGGAGATTTAATGTATGCCTCCTTTGATCTGGATAATGTGCGAAAAGACATATAGTGGATGTGATTTCAGATTTCTAGAGCTGGTAATCCAGTACTGCCATCTACAACGCATTTTACTTGTTCCTGTTTTAGATGTCATTCAAGACCAAAGGACAGATATGAATAACGGTTAATTACAACCTGAATAGTGATTACTAATTACAATTTTTATTTACTGAGGCTTGCACTTCAATAATTTTGTCTACAAGTATCAGATTTGTTGTTACGTAGCTCATACCATTCTGACGATGTCCATCGTGTCTTGTTATATATCAAGGTTGTAGAGTCCAACATGTCGGTTCCTTATTTATGGTGGCAAGTTATGACTTGAAAGAAATTTAGCTGTGGTGTGTTTGTATGTCAGACGATCACATTGTGCCAACGTACCACTAAATAAGATTGTAAATGAAGATAAATTAGTCCAATAAGTTAACGTATTTAGTCCAATACGGTGAACGTATTGTTGTTCTTGCCGTTAACCCTCCAACGCGGAGTATAGGCCACTTATAATTGAAATCCATGTCGCATAATTTCTCGCTTCTGTACTTATACTCTGCCATTAATGTCCCCGTTACTCTAGTCCCTTTTGTGCTGATCTACGCCACGAGTTCTTAGGCCTCTCCCTCTTTCTACATCCAACCGGATTCCACTGTAAAGCACTGGGCTAATTTAATAATAATGAGTAGTCACGTGTTCTGTCCACCCTCAAGTATTCCATTGCATTTATTCTACGTTGCCTCAGTTCATCTTACTGCAAGAATATGTCAGATCCTCTGGGATACTTGTCAGTATTATATCATGCAGAAACATGTACGCAATTACGGGTGGATCCGCCTTGTCCATTCTCCTCTGCTCTCTTGTGACTTATTCTTCAAGGCAGCTCTCTGAACATTTTAGTCAAACATTCCTCCAAACATTGCCAGTTCTCTGCAAACTAATTCTATGCCACAATTGAGGCATCAACCTGTTAACAACCACGAGAAGCAGAATGCCAATGACAAACCACTTCCTGCTTAGTGTAAACTTCCAAATACCCAGTTCTTCAATCCAAAGAGAAAGCTTCCAGATGTTCGCTTGACTTGTTAAAAACTTTATTCAGATGCTTTGGTATTCTGATCATTCGGTTTAGAAGTTCACGCGCTCTGCGAGATTATTTTTCTACATTAGCGAAATTTTCTGTTACGAGAACTCAGTGATTAATCGGTTATAGTGGTACACTCAAGATTGAATGTAGCAATAAAATTCTTCCTCAGCAACATGATAGACTCTGAAGGATACACGGTAAAGTAAAATGGACTGTCCTGGATCAGATGTGTTCGTCGCAGACCTGGTTCATGAGACCTGACTCATAACAGATGTATATGCTCTACAAGTTAAATAGACAACGTAACCGCATATACGTATATACATATATGTATATATGTATATATACACACACACACATATATATATGTATATATATTTATACACACACACACACACACACACACACACATATATATATATAGAGAGATATATAGATGTACATATATGTATATATATATTATGTGCATACATACGAGAAGTTGCTATCACTTTCAGTCTATCAAACACATTCGCAAGGCTTGGTCGGCCCGGGGATATAGTAAAAACACTTGCCCAAGGTGCCATGAAGTAGGATTGGACCAAGAACTATGTGGTTGAGAAGTAAGCTTCTTACCACACAATCATGGTTGTTCCTATATGTCTGTGTGTGTGTGTGTGTGTGTGTGTGTGTACGTGTGTGTGCGTGTGTGTGCGTGTGTGTGCATGTGTACGTGGCCGTGTGTTTATGTGTGAGCGTGCTTAAGTGTGTAGGTCTATAAAATATAATGTCTCCTACCAGTTAGAAAGAATACATCAATTCAAAATATAAAAGTAGATGTTTTGTAATAATCTTCTTTGAGACGATGCCAAAATTCTACTGTTTACATTTGGTAACAGTCTTCCAAAATACACCAACGAAACATATCTAATAAGTTCCCTTCTTATATCTACTTCATCTATATAATTCTACAGCATATTTGTACATTTTATATTTTTGCTACCCAATCACTTTCTTCTGTTGTGTACGATGCGCGCCGACGCATGTGTCTGTATGTGCGTGTACGCAACGCACATGCATACATAAATAAAAGAGAAGAAGAAGAAGAAGAGAGAGAGAGAGAGAGAGAGGCAAGCACAAGATTATATATATATATATATATATATATATATATATATACATACATACATATATA
>NC_068993.1:51219132-51219864 GCF_001194135.2 Octopus bimaculoides
TATATGTATGTATATACATATATATATATGTACATATATACATATATATTTGTGTACATGTATATAGCCAAACATACATATACATCTCTCTCTCTCTCTCTGTATATGTATATATATATATGCATGTATGTATGTATTTATGAATATACACGAATGCATGCATAAGTTAATGTGTGCATGTGTGTGCTTGCGTGTTTTGTGTGTTGTACATAAATATACCAAATATTATTTACTCAGCTAAATTCATTGAATTCTGTAAGATTAAAAGAAATATGAAATATAGACAAACAGTCTAATCTTCGATTGCTGATACTAAATCATAGTGGATTTACTATTTAGTCAACTGAAGGACTTAATTAGATAATTATTGGTAACATCATATTAGTGAAACAAATCTTTGATCCTATCTACCAACAGCGTGGAAGACAGTAGTGAGAGATACGGGTGGGGAGGCGGTGTGTATATATGAGAGAGAATGAGCAATGGAAAAGGAAGAGTAGACAATGGTAGATATAAAGAGCGGGGTAAAGAGAGTAAGATAGAGGGAGGTAATGAATTCAGAGAGTGACATAGTAAGAGTGAAGGGTGAGGGGGATGGATTGCTAAAGAGGGAGGAAGGGAGAGACAGAGAATAATGAAAGATGATTAAAAGAGGATGCCGGATAATGAAGTAGAAAACTATGAGAGAATAAGAGATTTAGAAGTAACCTGAGAATGATATAGATTTATATA
>NC_068993.1:51219913-51223756 GCF_001194135.2 Octopus bimaculoides
ATATATAATTATGTGTATTTCTTCTATCATAATGAATAAAAATTCTTCTGATAGAATAAATGGTTTAATAGAAACCAATGTAGCAAAGAACACAAAATAACTGTGGTTTAGTTCCTGTTTTTAAGGCAGGAACTCCTTGAAATTTTGGGTATTTGAGTATATTTAAGAATTTAAGGATTGGAGAAAACGCATGTTATAATTGCATACTTTATTCCTACATATGTTTCATATATATATATATAAAATAAAAAAAGCAACACGGATTTTAAAGGTTATTGCAGTACGCACGTTTCATGCTACTCCATTTATTTAAGTAATGCGAGCATTACATTGAATGTAAAATGCGGAGCAATCTTCAACCTGCAAGATGGTTTTTTTGGGGGGATTCTTCTTTCCCTCTTAGATTGTTTAAATGTTGTCACAACAGTAATTTGTCCATTCTGCTGAAATGAAATTTTCATTAAATTTTCTGTATCCTTGTGTAGCTGAAGATTGCTCTGCATTTTACGTTTAATGTAATGCTCACATTACTTAAATAAATGGAGTAGCATGAAACGTGCGTACTGCAATAACCTTTAAAATCCGTGTTGCTTTTATTGATTTTTGATCACTTTGTTTTGGGAATTGTTTGGATAATACCATACTATATTCTGGTGCCTAAACTTAAGTTCCGCATTCAATTTTGAATCTAAATTTTATATATATATATATATATATATATATATTATTCAAAGAGAATTAGAGGTTGTGAATCCAACCCACTAAGGGATAGTATCTATCCAATATACTGCTGGTAGAATATCAAATTATTAATACACAAGTGTTGGTTATTGCGTGGCAATTACACTATCGAGCGTAATAAATGGCCGAGGGTAACAAATGGTTTTGCCCTTAATTTATAGTTATACGGCAAGAAGAAAATGGAGGTGATTCAGAGGTAGTATGCATCAACTGTTAGACATTATATTATGTCTATTTATTTATTTTAAACAATTATGAGAATATATATACATGCGTAAAGATTGTGTTTTACATATATAAGTACCAGTAATTTCAAGAATAGAGAAAGAAGAACAGTTTCTTACAGCTGTTTCTGCCAAGGGATCACAGTACCCCGCATGTTATTTCCATTTTTTCAGTGTACTGTAGTGATCGGTTGATAAAATTAGGGTACTTTTTAGACCCTCTTCTAAACACTCTGATGAAACCTAGAGGCACACCCAAGTACCCTAATTTTATATATCGATAGCTACAATACACTGAAAAGATGGAAATAATATATGTAGTACTGTGACCCCTTGGCAGAAACAGCTGTAAGAAACTGTTCTCCTTTCTCTATAGTAGAAATTACTGGTACTTATATATGTAAAACACAATCTTTACACGTGTATATATATTCTCATAATTGTTTAAAATAAATAAATAGACATAATGTAATGCCTAACAGTTGATACTTACTACCTCTGACTGCACTCTATTTTCTTCTTGCTGTATGTATATATATATATAACCTATATTATACATATAAGATGCATATATATTATAAGTATTTTATATGTACAAATATCGTTATATAATGTATTATATATCAACGATGTGTAATATGATATATATACATTTCATATCCCTATCGATTTATTATCTGTCTATCTATCTATCTATCTATATATCTATCTATCTATCTATATAAAGATATAATCATTTATAAACATACATAAAAAGAGATGGCGAGATAGATAGCGAAAGAAGAACTGAGATTGAGGAAAGGGGAGATAAATAACGTACACTTTAATATATTGCCCCACATTAAAAAATAAATTCTTGATCCATTGTTGTGAACATGTGATCAAATTAAATTTCCTGATACGTTATTTTGAACAGGAGATCCAATTTAAATCCTCATTGTGGATCCATTCTTGTCTTATACGGGATTCTTTGCTCGTATTGATCGTGTATGTTTCTGGATCAACTCTTCGCGGTAATTAAATTGTGCTCAGGATTCATCGACGTGAAAGACCAAACTAAAGTTTGAAACGTTTAAAATTCTTTGCAGTGGAAGGGAGATCCAATTGAATGAATATAGAATCGATGTGAATGTTTACACACACACTCACAAACGCACACAAGCACACACAAGCATACACACAACGTACATATATGTAAGATATATATATGTGTATATATATATTGCTTTAGAGATATACACACGTATGTATGCATATAATTATATACATATACTTGAATATATATTGATTCATATATAAATGCGTATGCATAGATATATATAAATTTATATGTATAGTTATATGATTATTTATATATATATATATATATGTATATATATATATATGTATGTATGTATAGATATATATAAATTATACACATACATTTAACAGACACTCACACAGACACATGCACACACACACACACACACACATATTTCTGAGAGAGTGAAGGCTTTTAAGGAATTAGTTAATGTTTCTGGTGTGTGTATGTGTGTGAGGAGGGAAGCACTATGTATCTGCGTGTGTGTATATGACTGAGAGAGAGAGAGAGAGAGAGAGAGAGAGAGAGAGAGAGAGAGAGAGAAAGTGAGAGAGAAAGGGTAGGGAGGAAAGCTGAACGGGACCCCAGTCCATCGCAGCGTTACATCAAGAAACAGGAAGAAAGAGTGAGAGAAAGTTGGGGCGAAGGAGTACAACAGGGGTCGCCACCACCACCCAGAGCCTCGTGGAGCTTTAGGTGCTTTCGCTCAATAAACATACAACGCCCGCTTTGGGAATCGAAACCGCGATCTTCTGACCGCGAGTCCGCTACCCTAACCAGTGGGCCATTGCGCCTCCACGTTAGCATTTTAGACACCACATAAGTTTGATTTTGTGTCTAACTAATGTTCTAAAATATTTCGGAATAGTTCTGCGGTTTCGATACTCGTCGTTTCCAACTTTCTACTGACTCTTTGTGTCTCTCTACAGATTTCCATCTGAAACAATAGTTTCTTACTCAAGAGATTGATATCTGTAGGAGTTTGGCTGTTTTATGGCACCATGACTCTCTGTCGTTTCTGCCGTCAAACATATTACTAATAACACACATACACACAAAGTCACACAAGCTCACCCCGCACACTAACTTTTATCATTGAGCGCTTTATCATGTTATCACAACTAGAATGATTGTCAGATCAGTTCAGATGAAGAAAATAGCTTTTGCTTTGCCGACTCCGTCACACTTAACGTTGTATCGCATAAAACGTGTTAGCTACGTCATACGAGACTCAGAGAAAGAGAGAGAAAACGGGAGGATGCGAGAGAGAGACATACAGACAGAGAAAGTGACATACAGGAGTGATGTAGGGTGGCTTTCTATATTTGGTTTGCTTTTTTTTTTCTTTTGCGTTCTGTTTTGTTTGCCACTGTTGCAAGCGGCGCCAACTTTTGTCTGGCCATGACATCTTATTAATATTTTGATTTTAATGTTAAGTTGACGACTGTTTACTATGGCAGTATTTTCATTTCTATTAGTGGCAATGAAGGACAAGTGTGCAATCCAGGACACCCACCGCACCCACCATACACAAGGTTCTTTGCACATGAACGTACATACACTCACACACACATATGCACATGCGCGCGCACAAACACGCGAGGACATATACAAATGTAAACAGCCACGACTACGGCGCACGTGTTCTTTACATTACATATATATACATATATATAATTAAATATATATATGTGCATATGTGTGTGTGTTTGTGTGTGTATCTCTCTCTCTCTCTCTCTCTATATATATATATATATATATATATATATATATATATATATATATATATATATATAT
>NC_068993.1:51225171-51225766 GCF_001194135.2 Octopus bimaculoides
TATATACATATATATATTATATATATATATGTAGGTATATATATATATATATATATATATGTAAATAATAAGAGAGAAGGGGAAATATGATAATCATTATTTACTTAAGGAGTTAAATTTTTGTTTTATTTTAAGACTTGGTGTTGTCCCTGTAAACTTGTCCAAACTAGCTGATACATACATACAAGTATTCGCACATAAGGGCGACGTGGGCATCCGTGTGTTTGTATACAAGTACTTGTTTATGGATGCATATGTGTGTGCGTGTATAAACACACACACATATGTAAACATATATGTCCGTATATAGGTTGATAATTAGAATGATATATATATCTACATACACACATATATGTATATACAAACATGTGTGTGTGTGTTGTGTGTGTGCGTGTGCACACATTTTATTTGGTTCGTTTCGTATACACTAACCACAAACAAAAATTATTTATGGACCTATCGATTTAACAGATAGATCGATATAGGTGGAAGATGAACCGACCACCCGAATGTTGTCTTAAGATTAACTTTAACGAAATTATATTGCGTAAAAGATCATTATAGATTCCATATTATACATACATACATATATATA
>NC_068993.1:51226605-51227383 GCF_001194135.2 Octopus bimaculoides
TGGCGAGCTAGATAAAATCATTGGCAGTATTTCCGCTGGCTCTTTACCGCTTGAATTCAAATTCCTCCGAGATCGATGTTGCCTTTTATGTTTCAGTGGTGCACCGGGTAAGAAGTAATCGGCTTCTCCGTTTCCCCCAAAGCTTGCTACCCTTATGTAGAAATATATTTTAAAGAGTTCTTAAGAATAACACACGGAACATTTACAGTAACTGTTCAGCAGTAGTGGTGGACAAACACGAGCAGATACGCACATAGAGACCCGCACACGCGCACGCACATGCATGCTATTCCTCAGACTATTCCTGTTTCCGAAGAAGGACATATTCTCGAAACGTCATGTCCACTCCTATTCTGTCAGCTAAAACTTTCACTAAGCGTCAGTATATTATTTACTGTGTAAGTCTAATTGACTTCTGTTATTTTTCCATGTTTTTACTTGCCTACCAAAATCCACTCAGAAATCTTTGGTTGACCCCAGTTTGGGAAATACACTACTTAACTATGTATGTATGTATGTATGTATGTATGTATGTATGTATGTATGTATGTATGTATCTATAACCGCTAGCTTCAAAAGACTCTTTTTTATTCTCTCTCTGTTTATTCCCATGTGTCCCTTTCTACTGAAGAGCGTAGGCTCGAAACATAAAAGACTTTCTCACCTTCCCGAGCGTTAAACTAATACACCTGTTTGTTGTTTATACACCTGGCATCGTCTTTTGTTTTTCTGTAAATTTCAACTATATATATATATATATATATATATATATATATAT
>NC_068993.1:51228498-51230998 GCF_001194135.2 Octopus bimaculoides
CTCCTCCTCCTCCACATCCTAACCCTCCACTTCCACCTCCACTACTTCCTCCTCCTCCTCCTCCGCTTCCACTTCCTCCTCCTTCTTCTCTTTCATCATCATCATCATCATCATCATCATCATCATCATCATCATCATCACCTGTAGCAGCATTTCTTCTGCCGCCTCCTACTGCTTCCCCTCCTCCTCTTTCTTCGTCTTCTTTTTACTCTTCTTCTGTAACTCGTTCTCCAATTACCACCACCACCACCTCCACTTCCACTACCATTACCGCCACCGTCATCACCTCTCCCACCTCCTATTTCGCTTCCCCCTCTTTCTTCTCTTCTGTCTTCTCCTTATCCTCATTCTCCCCGTCCTCCTCCTCCTCCTCCTCCTTCTCATCCTAGACCTCCTCCTCTCCAGTGTTGATATGTCGTTCTGTCAGAAGATTTAACAGGAATATGCACAAAAGAATGGTAATCTCTTGGTACAATAGATAAAGCAATTTGTTGCTAGCTGTTGCTTACCAGAAGAATTTTTGTCGAATCCACACTTTCTCCATCTAGATAAATTCTCTAAAATAAGAAATATTTGCCAAGAAATAGCAGATAGAATCTTACATTTTCAAGTTAGAATCTATAAACTACCATTTCACATTGTTCCAAATTTGATTACGTATATGTGTAATCAAATTTAACCATTCAGGGAGTCTCAAAGCGGCCGTACGGCCTGCTGGAAATAGAAACCAAATCTCTCACAAATTGTGTTCTAGCGTTTTAAATTAAGAAGGAATCACATGTGATAAAGTGTTACTAAGTGCCTTATGCCTGGATACGAAAAAGAGAAGGGTCACAGCTCGGATGCATTCTCTCTTTTACACTCAGAAAACCTTGGATCGTACAGATATATGATCAGAGATGAATTTCAGCTAAACACGTGTGCTAACGTGTTGACTAGGAAGCTTTTCAGTACAGCCTGACACAGCTCTACATTCTCCTTCAGATCAAACTCTGCTTTCTTAAATAGCAGAAAGCTGCACTGTGTAAAGAAGTGCTGGTTTTATTATGTCGGAGAAGGAATTACCAAATGGTCACGGATGAACTTTGTTCAAACAGATCAGTGGTTCACAAACTTATTCAGGTTGCCGTCCCTTAACGTCACAATTACGGATGAACTTTGTTCATATAGATCTGTGGGTCCCAAACACTTTTAGGATGCTACCCTCTACCGTCGGGTCCCAAACATTTTCAGGTTGCCGTCCTCTTGCGTCACACTCATATATATGATTGCGTCACACTCCAGAATGCTTTGTTAATTTATTAATACAGTTATATATTATTTTAGGGAATTTTAGGTTGCTATTTCTCGCATGTCCAGCAACCTGTAGCAAGAATCCCATTCACTTATTTTAGCCTAGAATAAAGCACTTATTTCAACTTCCAGACATTGCAACGTAAGTCTCGAATACTACAAACAGCTGCTATGCTAAAATCCCTCATCAGCGTAGCAGTTTCCAAATACTTTAAAATTAAATCATCATGTACCTAGTTTCTAGACAAACAAAAACACGGAACGAATGCCACTGGAACGAATTCTCGATCAGGGAAAAAACTAGGATCCAGACAACATCAATAGCAGTAACAACAACAATTCGTTGAAGCACATACCTTTCTAAATATTTCAATATTTCATTATATTTTTTCCACTCGTGGGTTTTCTTTGTTATCTAAAGTGTTTATAGCCCTGTCTTACATGCCCCGCTCTTTTACGACTTCGCCATCAAGTAATCACTTCATATTACTTGCTACTGCCTGTCTACGTTGGTTTGCGTTATTTTTCTCACTGTCAATTATGAGCACCATTACTGACAATTAAGAATATATATACATACATACACACACGTACATATACATATAAATACATATATAAACATACATGCATACATACAAACATGTATACATTATATAATATATATATAAATATATATGTTGATATTTATATTTAAGATGTGCATTTTAAAGATTTAGCTACAGTCAATCACTCACGCCAAATTAAATTAGCATAAAAAGGCATTAGGGAACCCCAAGATTACTGATATAATTCGCTCTTAAAATGCAGAAACTCCGATATAAGATCCTATAATCGAGAAGATAAACGATTAATGTTGTTGTTATTATTATTATTATTATTATTATTATTATAATTATTATTATTATTATTATTATTGTTATTATTATTATTATTATTATTACTATTAGCAGCAGTAGTAGTAGCATCAACATTATATTTACAAATACCTCCTTCACCACCATCGTCATCATCGGCGGCGGCAATGGTGGCAGATATTATAGCAGCTTTATTATTGAACAATAATAGTAACAATATTGATAAGAACAATGGTACTACTACTACTACTACTACTACTACTACTACTACTACTACTACTACTACTGATGGTGGTGGTGGTGGTGGTGGCGGCGGCGGCGGCGGCGGTGGTGGTGGTGGTTGGGATGATGAT
>NC_068993.1:51235993-51237184 GCF_001194135.2 Octopus bimaculoides
TATATATATATACGACGGACTTTCCCTCTACCAAATCCACTCACAAGGCTTTGACCGGCCCGAGGCTATAGTAGAAGACACTTGCCCAAGGTGCCACGTAGTGGGACTGAACCCGGAACCATGTGGTTCGTAAGCAAGCTACTTACCACACAGCCACTCCTATATTCTAAAGAATATACTGCGATGTGATTGTGAAGGTGAACTCATCGACAACTGATGCTGCTGTAGGTATCGATGTTGTCGATGTTAGAGTTGCTGTTGTTTAGCACCATGAACACATTGAAAGGGAAAATTCTATGATAAAAGGTATTCCGGCCGTGACCATTCCGCATTTTAGGGCAAAAGACAACACGGTATCACTTTCTTTTCTTTACCTCAGTAAGCTGTGATTTAACCAAGGCTCGGTTGTTGTTTCGAGTATGGCGATATGTCACATAGAGACATTGTCGTCGTTGCGGTGATTCTATAAATCCGAAAACACTGATGATTTGCTACACACACACACACACACACAAATATATATGTACATACATGCAATACACACGCACAAATACACACATACACACATACACACATCGGCACCAGTAATGTTGATTAATGAGGCCATATAACTAAGTTTAGCCACACATCAGCATGGTTTACTGATCGTAAGAAACACGTGTACATTATATATAACATTAATGAGGAACTAATTACGTTTTGAGTGTTCCTCTTATATCCATGGCGAGCAACCTACGCACACAAGACTATCTGCAGTTATATGAATTGTCTGGCAACGTTAGAGGTAGGAGTTCAATGCAGATCCGGCGCACCTTGTGAGTTGCATTTATATACATGCATACATGCATGCATATATTTATATACATACCTTAATACATATAGGCATATATATAAATGTGTGTGTGTATATGTATGTACGCACATATATACATGCTAAATACCAATCTTGAGAAATTAGGCTTCTCAAAACCAGAAAGCTGATTCGAAGATTACAAATCCAATCCATCACTGGAACTGTAAAGATCTGTAACACTTTGCAGAAGTTTATCATTTAATGATATATACGTGCGTGTCTAGATATGCAACTATTTTCATGAGAATATATACATAGAACAAAACATACAATCCGCACATATACATACATACATACATACATACATACATACATACATACATACATACATACATACA
>NC_068993.1:51239282-51239641 GCF_001194135.2 Octopus bimaculoides
ATATATATATATATATATACATGCACAAACACACACAGAGAAAAACATACACACATATAGTCTATACATCCACAAGTAGGCTTAACAAACATGCAACGAAGCAGGACATATGTGTGCTTACATATATATTATACGTATGTATATATGCATATATATGCACACATATATTTATATACATACCGTAATACATAGATATGTATATGTTTGTATGTATGTATACATTACATATGTATATATATATATATATATATATCTCATAGCGTGTACCTGATAACTATATATAGGTGTATGTATGTGTTTCTGTTTGTGTGACTGAGAGAGAGAGAGAGAGAGAGAGAGAGAGAGAGAGAGAGAGAGAG
>NC_068993.1:51239673-51240951 GCF_001194135.2 Octopus bimaculoides
GTGTGTGTGTGTGTGTGTGTGTGTGAGAGAGAGAGAGAGAGAGTGTGTGTGTGTGTGTGTGTGTGTGTGAGAGAGAGAGAGAGAGAGTGGATGTGTGTAAGAATAGTTTCACTCAAATCTCAAGACCAATTCTCGTCACAAATGTCACTACAACTTGAGTTATCATCAACTCACTTTCACATAAAATACTCACTTAAAAAAAAATAAAGCAACAACAACACAAATGACATCTATCCCATCAGGCACTACTGACAGCAACTTCAAGAGTGATACATATCGCACCCCCCCCCACTCACCGTTTCACTTCCTTGCTACAAAACATAGATTTCATCATTGAACGTTTTAAATTTATTACCACGATCGGTCGTTCTGTAGTGGTATAGGTCTGCTATTTTATTTCTTACATGTTTAAAGTTTTGACCTATATTACTAAACACATATACACGGAGATACAAATTAAATACAATCATATATACATATACATTGAAGCATTGCTGTGTCCATATTAATTGCTACCAAGAACACCGTACTTCGTTTGCAATTATAATAATACACTACGAAGTATACTACACATTTAAAAATCAACTCAGTGTCTTAACTTGTGTTAGTAGTGCGATATTTTCCTTTCTAAGTTTATCTCTATAGACGATCCATAGAATGCAGAGCTTGCAGAGCAAGTTACGACGTTTTGTAAAGGAATACGTCTATGTAAACAATGTTATCAAACATAGAAAATAACTGGTAATGGGTGTATATGCATATTTCAAGATTTATTGATGTGACATCAGCGCCACAAACAACCCAACATCCAAACCCACATTCAATACCACTGGTGGTGACGAAAGAACACTAGCGTTTGAAATATGCATATACACCCATTACGTTCAGAAGCAAGCTTCTTACCACGTAGCCACACCTGCGCATCTATATATATATGTGTGTGTGTGTGTGTATGTATGTATATATATATATATATATGTTTATATATATATATACACGCGCACATATATATAAGGGCGTGTAGATTCAATACGTCATTAGACGTGTGTATGTATAGGTAAGCATGTAATGGTTCACACGATCATTACTCAGACCCCTACATTCACCAGATCGTGTGTAAACAAATCAGATGCCAGCGCTGACTCATTTACCGTTTACCTACGCACGTATACGCACACACGTATAAATGTATATGTGTGTATGTGAGTGTGTGAGTGTGTGTGAGCGCATAGTTGTTAGTAAGTAGATGTATGTATATATATATATACATATATATAT
>NC_068993.1:51241133-51243187 GCF_001194135.2 Octopus bimaculoides
TACACACACACACACACACACACACACACACACACACACACACACACACACACACCCATACATATCAAAGAATTATATAAGTAACTTGATTAAAATGAAAACTATCAATTACGAAATCCTTGAAAAGCAAATAAACTGTCTTGAGAATGAAAGGAAAAACTTGAAACGACATGAAGCTTGTCAAAGACTTCCTTTCATTGCTTTATTCCATTGGCACTACCAAATATGACAGACTACTCCCTCTACCCTAGCTGCCGTTGTACATGTTGTTGCACTTGTTATAAATGTAGTTATACTTTTAAAATTCTTACGTTTTGCACATGAACTATAGAAATGTGACACAGCATCGTGTTTTTTCGTTGTTCCATAGTATCTTCCATACTTTTCCTTATTGCCGCGTAATATAGTTATGGGCTCATTGGTTGGACGATTGGATGCAGCATTGGGCAAATGTGTTTGCCCCATCAAATTACGGATCTTTGTGCTTCTGCGTTCAATTCTAATAGTAATCGTCTTTGCGTTTTAATCTTCATAAGATCGATGGAATAAAGTGGAAATTAAGTACTAGATCAATGTAATCGATTGTTCTCTTCCTCCAAATTTGAGGTATTGTGCCTATTTTAGATATTAGTTGAGGAACGATAGATCAGTAACATCGTTAGAGCGTCAGACAAGATCACTTTATTGTACTTGGTTGTGCTCCAGGTCCTGAGTTCAAATCCACTGATGACAAATTTGCCTCTCAACCGTTTGGTGATTTTAAAATAAAGTTCTGTTATGTTACTAACACGGTCATTCATTGCCTTTCATTTGTGTGTGTGTATATATGTGTGTGCGCGAGTGTGTATTGGTGTGTGTATGTTTTACTGTTGAAGTCGCTCCTGCAACTTGTTTGTGTATATATCGGCTTACCGGTACAGAGTGTTTGGGAACTGTGAATATGGTGCAAGTTCCGAGTGTGCAAGTTCAGGTGTGAGAAAATGTTTAAGCAATAGTTATTGTAGATAAGATATGAAAAAGAGATTGAAGTGGGGGAAGGAAAATAGACGTCAGATATGCAGGGATATTGTACCTGCAGTTCCATTATTTAGGCAGAATGGTATACATGTAAGATTCCTGTACCTTATATATATATATATATATATATATATATATATATATACTTCAAAATTACAGAAAACAAAAGACGAAGACAGCTGAGGGGACAACAAGCAGGCGTATTAGACACTTGGCAAGAGTGGAAAAGTCTTGTACCTTTCGAGCCTACGCTCTCAACAGAAAGTGTGAGACGAAAAATATGTAGAGATTAACGGTATATATAACACCAATAACAAGAACTGGGACCATTACGAAGTGGTATAGCATTACTTTTAATACTTTTTGTATATATGTATGTATGTACGTACGTGCATATGCATGTATGTATGTATGTATGTATGTATGTATCATTACACAGCAAAATGCATGAACAAAGAATGATGCATTGATATAGTCTTTAGAATGAATTGCTAAAATGCTTCATATATTTGTAAAGCTTTTTAGATTTTGAATTAAAATCAGTCCGAAGTTAAGAACACTATTTAGCCTTCCTGGTAATAGTGGATTCTAAATGTTCGGGTTCTGAGTTCGAACCTCAGGTGTGAGGCTACCTGAAGTTTTTTCTCTAGACTCAGGAATAGGGACACAGCCTTTTCATTATTATTCTTCCTTTGTGTTACCTTATATTATAGTCAATGCAAGACACACACTCA
Organism: Octopus bimaculoides; assembly: GCF_001194135.2. NCBI lineage: Eukaryota > Metazoa > Mollusca > Cephalopoda > Octopoda > Octopodidae > Octopus > Octopus bimaculoides. The sequence goes on from NC_068993.1 coordinate 51,242,885, forward strand.
CACATGCGCTTCTATCTATCTATCTATCTATCTATCTATTTGTCTATCTATTATTCTATTTCACTCTGTCTCCCTCTCTCTATATATATATATGCACACACACACACACACACACACACACACACATATATATATATATATATTGATATATCGATAGATATAGATATACGTATATATGCATATATATATATATATATATGTGAGTGTGTGTGTGTGTGTGTGTGTGTGTGTGTATATATATGTGTATATATATATGTGTGTACATACATATATATATATAATATCATATATATATATATATAT
>NC_068993.1:51243197-51256772 GCF_001194135.2 Octopus bimaculoides
ATATATATACATGCACACACGTATATGTAGGTATAAAACTTCGTAATCTATTCAGATACATACATCAAATGTTTTTATCTCCAAATAAGACAAATTAATCTATTTTATTTATTTATTTATCTATTTGTTTATCTATATCTTTTATTTAGTTTTCCACTCTAATCTCTTCCTAACTGGTTTTCACATGTGATAACCTAGTCAGTGCTGGTTCCATCTATTTGCTATTCATATCAGTTGTAGGTAAACTCTTGTGTAATCTTTGTCTGGCCGAATGTCTAATGTACAGTAAGAGACAGAATCAATAAGTTGGCGACCCAATAACACCCACTTTCCAATAACAATAACAAAATGAAAATCAGCGAGTCTACCATAACGGCGACGAGAAAGTCTGCCATAACAGCATAAACATCAATAACTAATACGAACATTATGACAAAGGGAGCCTTCTACGTTTATCGTTTATCGTTAGAAGTAAATCACATCGACCTCAGTGATCAACTAGCAGCTATTTTATCGGCTCCGAAAGGTTTAAAGGCAAATTCGACCTCGGCAGAATTCGAACTCAAAACTTACAGACAGACGAAATGCCGCTAAACATCGACCTCAGTGATCAACTAGCAGCTATTTTATCGGCCCCGAAAAGTTTAAAGGCAAATTCGACTTCGGCAGAATTCGAACTCAAAACTTAAAGACAGACGAAATGCCGCTAAACATTTTGTCCGACTTGCTGACGGTTTTGCCAGCTCGTCAACGGCTGACAATAATGGTTTTGAATTGTGGCACAAGGCCAGTAAGTTCGAGGATTTCATCGACCACAGTTTTTAAACTGGTACTTATTTTACCGGCCCCGAAAGGATGAAAGACAATGTCAACGTAAAGACGGACGAAATGTCACAAAGCATTTTATCCGATGTGCTAACGACTCAACCAGCTTGCCGCCATCATAATGGTTAAAAATAATTCTTTCTCTTAAAGGCACAAAGGCTGAAATTTTTGGGGAACTAGTTGATTACATCGACTCCAGTGTTTCACGGGTATTTAATTTATCAACTCCGAAATGATGAATGGCAAAGTGAACCTTGGCAGAATTCGATCCTAAAATGTAAAGACGGGCCAAATGACGCCAAGCATTTTGCGCGGCGTGCTAACGACCCTACCATTTCGCTGCCATCATAATGGCTAAAAGTAATTATAGCAAAATTCAGTTTCATTTCTGATGTGGTTGCACACGTGTTCAATCTTATATAAGTGAGAAGTTAGATGGCATTAATCGATATTTGTACAAAATGACTATGAATGGCTTATAATTTCGCAAGACTAACAATTGCGAAGAGAACCAGTACATGGCTGGTACTGTATTTTATCGGCCCTAAGATGGATGAAAACCAAATCTTACCCCAGCGGGATTTTGAACTCCAAACGTAAATGCCCGGATCAATTAACGCTCTAACGTTATTAGAAATTCGCTGTTTTAAACTTGTATTTTAGTCAAAGAAGGAAGAGAGACTAAATTGAACGCTGCTGGATTTGAACGCAAAACTTACCAGAGAAAAAAAGCAAATTCTATCAAGAACTTTGTCCAATTCCAATACTATTTCTGAAATGTTAGCATGTTCTGTGAAAATAGAAATGGTAATGATGAGATTCTTAACATTTAAGTGTGAAGAGGGAGGGCGCTTGACACAGGTGTTTCTATATATTAATGAGAAATTAATGAGACAAGAAAAACAGGAAACAAAGGAAGAAGGAAAGAATGAAAGAAAGAAGATGAAGGAAAGAGAAGGAAAGAATGAAAGAAATGAAGATGCATAAAAATCAAAATGGCTTAAGGACGCAAAATGTTTTCCGCTGACGATGCTTGAAATGTTTACTTTCACCTGCAACAAACGAATCGACTGAAGAAAATCTGAGCAACTTACATCTGAGATAGTTGGAGACGAAAACAAGGCAACGAAAACAATTTTATTCCATATGACTACGCAACAATATGGTTTCGGTTTCAGTCGTAGTATAGGACAACTTAAGCAAGTGTCTTCTGCATTAGCGCAATGTAGATCAACGTTTTATGACTAAATATGGTTGTCAGGAAAATTTATGAAAGCGCAGGCCGTATGTATATTCTTTTATTCGTTTCAGTCATTTGACTGCGGCCATATTAGAACGACGCCTTAATAAGTTTTAATAGGAAAAAACCTACCCCAGGACTTATACTTTGTAAGCCTGGTACTTAGGATCTTTCTGATTTGGCGGGCGCCACTTTTTATTTATGTTTTATTTAGTGTGTTTTCTACCGAAACACTTTCAAACTTCGTATACTTGGATATTTTGTGTTATAGAACAGATAAACATTTTTGTATTTGAAGTTATTTCATGTCAAAAATTGTCGTATTTCGGTAATTTCAACCAATCACTGACGTCATTTGAGGTGAAAACAATTACTGCTATGGATTGTTAACAAAGCGTTGTGCGGTGTAATGGGATCTTTTCCCTTGAATAAAATTAGTGCCGTTGTTTGTTAACAACTACTATGGGTAGTACTGTTATTTATGACATCGTTCGTGCGTTTGTACTGGTTTTAGCTTTAGGGTTTTAGGGTTAGGGTTAGAGCTAGGGTTATGAGTATTGGCAAAAATACTCATATATATATATATATATATATATATATATATATGAAATCGTCGTAAGCACGGTGAATAAGGAGAATCAAAATGATGATTTGCCCAATTATTAGATTAATTTTGTATACGTTCCAGGAGATTCGAACGTGAATTTGTTAAATGTTGTTGAATTTCCCCACAGCAGCACATTTTCACCTTTTTTTACATGTGTGTTCATAACTGATACAATTCATTTGCAGAATAGACTATGCGTCATCCGGTGTTTCAACATCATTGTCTCCCATTAACCAGAGGTACCCGGATTAATGAATTTAACAAGCGCCGAAGCGCTTGTTTATAACATTTATGGACAAATTGTTTGCTGATCCATGCTGGTATCAGTCAATCGATATTAAATCCTTATATGTATGATGAGAAGTGAGAATCGAAAATGATGCCTTAACTATTTATTCTTAAAATGTTCCAGCCGATTCGAACACGAATATGCTAATCGCTGCAATGTTTCATCAAGGAAGTGTAAATTCCCCTTTACGACAATTGTGTATGTCCAACCTGGTGTACAAGCATACTGTGTCTCCAGAAAAAATGTTTTTAAACATATTCTTTTCATTTTCTATGTCAGTAATATGATTTGGGAAAAACATGGCGGCTATTTCTTACAAAGTGAACAAATACATTTTTTTTCTTTTGTCTGATATATTCAGTGATATCGTTGTTGTTGTTGTTTTTGTTGTTGTTGTTGCTGTCGTTGTTGTTGTTCGATGTTGTTATTTAGCCCTAGGTCTGCTTTAACCGTGTTGCACAATGATCAAAGACGCTCTAGTTGTTACGTTACTATTTCCTCTTTTTTCTTTTGTTTTCCAGACTTGATGTACTTAGGACAATATTATCTAACGTATCCTAGATCAAGACAAGATATGGCTGCTATTTCTATCAGATATGACAACATAAATGTCTTCTTCGTTGTCTTATCAAATTTTACTTTATTCATTCTGGGAAAAACTCACACCAGAACACAATTACAAAAAAGAAATAGAATTAATGGTTGTGACATTTTGCAGTTTAGGCTAATTCATCTTCACAACCATTATGAATTAATGACAAAAGAATAAAAGAGAGAAGAACATTTATATAATTCATATTTCAATTCTTTGGCCTTTTTTTTTACATGAATTCATTGTAGATGTTGTTGTTGCTGCTGTTGTTGTTGTTTTTGTTGTTATAGTTTTACAAAAGACTTAATCCTTAGATTTTTAAGAATTGTTTTCTTTGAATACGTAACTAACTTAAAAACCAAAACTGTGGTTAATAAAGTTATCAATGAAAATAATGTTATCAGTTTTATTATTTAATTTATTGTCAACTACGATATATTTAACGATGAAATAGGAGAACGACGAAACCGACAGCAGGAAATATTTCACAGATTATTACTCGGTCAAAAAGAAAACGAGTGGTTTAGCTGTTTCTATTGTAGGGAAGCAGAGAAGTTAATGCTGTTTGGAATAAGGCCATTATATTACTGGTATTTTTATAGAAATATAGAAATCAATAAACGAAGACTGATCGTAACTGATCGTTTGAACATCTATGAATGCCAGGTATACCAACAAATTCTCTTGAAAAGATCATTATGATCTGATTCGATATGGGTCAATCGGAGTCGGAACAGTTACAAGAATAATAAGAATAACAACAGTAGTAATAATTCGCTCAAACAAACATAAGGGCCGGCTGAGAAAGCGTCCATTATTTTCTGTATATATTGACGTGAGTCACACAAAGGTCATAATCGCTAGTGCGGAACAATTCGCAATAGCGTGTAATAAAGGTCTTCGATTCAGGTTTGAATTGATTTAGAGTAAACACTTTACCAGTTTGCGATAGCAAACAAAAATACCTAGATCTTAGTCCAGAAGTAAATGAGCAATTATTGTTGTAAATTAGAATTATGCGATAAATTTGCGTAGATATACGCTTAAGAACTTTTTCCAGAGTGATCGAATTTGACATAGTAAAATTTGGATTGAATTCCGCCGTCGTACTTGTGTGTACCGAAACAAACATAGCAATAAATTTAGATCGATCTAGCCGAGATAGAAACCGATTCCTCCTTGAATGAAACTCTATTGTAATGAATCTCAATGGCTTAGAGTTTGTGGTTTTGAAGTTCAAAACTTCGCAAGGTAAGTTAAACAGAACTGTTTTAAAATATGGAAAAAAGTATTAAACTTCATTTTATTAATTTCGATTATATTTAACAAAATGGTACAAAACAACGTTTTCAAGGCATTAGTATGGATTTTCCTAACATTTAAATTACATCAGCAGCGTAAGGCGGAGAGCTGGCAGAAACGTTTGCGCACCGGGTGAAATGCTTAGCGGTATTTCGTCTGCCGTTAAGCTCTGAGTTCAAGTCCTATCGAGGTCGACTTTGCCTTTCATCTTTTTGAGGTCGATAAATGAAGTACCAATTACGCAATGGGGTCGATACACACATATCTGTATTTTCGCATATTGCAGTTTCTGGCCAACATCTTGTCAAAAAGAAATTATTTTGGCATTCCTCTATTTGCCTCTATTTGCTGCACTCTTTTAAATCAATGCTTAGTGTACATTTAACATCTGGGTGGACTGAGGCGGAACTGAAGAGAGTTTCACTGATTACATATGAATCATTGAGAGTTCTGCCGCTTAACGTTAGTATTGTTGTTGTTATTGATAGTGACAATAATGAAGAGGAGCTGGATTTTATTCTGATTGTTTTTCAAAGTCAACTGTAACTGCATAGACTTGTAATGGAGACCTAACAACGCATACCAGCCGTGTGAAACTCTTCTTTCGTTCCAAGCCGAGTACTTTTAGGACCATATTATTCAATGTGTATTTTCAATTATTAAGGGTAGGCCACTAACTGTAAGTGACATATCTGCTATTTCTAGCTGCTGACCGTAATCGTAAAATCGCCATACAATTGTCCCTCGATTCTGCCACCCGTGAATGCTATTCACGCGTTAATATCTAGTTTTGAAAATCCTGTCCTTTGGATCACTCCTTTAGTAGTATAACTAGCCAGCTACTGATTAGTTCATCGTAATTATCGGTTCTCAGAATGTAATACAGAAATAAAAGATCCTGCCATAACTAATTTATTAAGCTGACTACAGCTCATTACTTCAATTAATTCATCTAATTTTCTTTTTAAATAGCATTAATATTGATAATTAAACATAGCGGCAATGACATACAGTTAGTCAGACATACAGACAGGAAGAAAAATAGATAGAGAAACTAAAAAGTCGATAGATAAATAGATAGATAATTCGACTGACATATATAGGAAAGCTTTATACAATGAAACTGACAAGCAAGTAAACAGTTAAATTGATTTTCCTAATTATATTTTATCTAGATATGTGTGTATGTGTGCTAATATATGTGCGTGTATGCATACATACATACATACATACGTGCATTCATGCATGCACACGTACACACAATACTTGAACAGATAGATAGATAGCTATATCAATATACGCTTGCATTTGTGTAATATGCATACCCATAGTATATCTATCTATCTATCTATATATACATTGTGTGTCTATAAAAATGAGAAAAGGACAGACAGACTGACAGATTTATAGATAAATATAAAGGTAGATATAATTAATAGAAGATAGATAGATAAACAGACAGACAGGCAGATAAATAGATAGATAGATAGATAGATATATAGATAGATAGATAGATAGATAGACAGATAGATAGATAGATAGATAGATAGATAGATAGATAGATAGATAGATAGATAGATAGATAGATGAAAAGTAATATACATAGCTCTTGACTCAAAGTTGAGAAGCTTTGTAGATATGAAAATGTTTTAAAATATTACATTCAATTAAGTCCGTAAAAATATTCAATATTTATTCCTTATGACAGCTTTACAAAAGATAAATAGATAAACACAATGCAGCATAATGCAAATAAGTATAGTCTGTATATAATAGTTTTTATATGATATTTCTACAATAATTTTATGGTGAGCAACAGGACCAACATGAAGATACTAAGCAAGGTAGTCCAAGAGGTAAAATATCAATGGTAAGTGTACAGGTGCAGGGTTCAGTTCTTAGCTAAGCACATTTCAGTACACTGGCATCAAGAATTAATAGGATCGTTGTAAAGTATCAAATGGCATTTGCTGTTTCGTTTCACAGTTTTCATCTACTGCTCTTTCAGAAAAGAATGATAAAATATCGAAGATAGAAGATAGGAAACCATTAGCATATTCTGAGGTGAAACCATATATCAGTGTTAAACTGCAGTAAATTATTTTGAATTCAATGTTGCCAAAGACTGTTTGATTAGCTATAGATCTGTTGCATACATTTACCTTAGTAACATTGACTTATGAAACTTCTAGTGAACAAATTTTCTGTGTTCAAATGTTCCATGGCATAAATTATATAACAGAGCTATTACATATGCGCACGTGCAAATATACATACATGCATACACATACACGGATGCACACAGACATATACACATATAAGCATTTACTGTTACGTTTGTATTTGATTTAAATAGCGATCGATTATTTAACTAGCGAAAACTGAAATATGAAATATATCCTACTTGGCAGCAATGAAATGTATAGTAAGATGCTGACTTTGGAGAAATATCACAAGTGATGCAGACAATTGCATTTTGACAGCTCTCGACCCTTCCCGTACATCAGTGTACGATCTAATTCTTGGTTGTGCTGAAATGTTCACTTACAGCATTAGAAGTTCTTGGTTCGCAGCCTTTATTACAATTATAAGCGCATCATAAAAACCTACTCCGAGTTTGTGTACAGTCAAACATTGAAAGCTAACCATATTGTGTATCCAAACAACATCAAACAGTGTTACTTATTCAAGCAATTGTTCGCAGTATCTACTGCATAATATATCACATTGAAATATCCCTTTCTTTTAAATAAGCCTCACTGACTTTTTTTAAGCATTTTGTAACCATTTGTTTTGTTGTTATTCCTCAAGAATTAAAGCATTTCCTCTTGTAACTAAGAATCATCTCCAATTACGGCGTGCACCAATGGAAGATCTTCATTTTTTTTCTTTATACTTCGTTATTTCATCAAGGAATCCCATTGGGATGACCTGAGTAATTTTATGAACACGGCTTCACGACAACTGAAATTCCTGTAGATAAATTCCACAGACAAAATCGGAATTTTTATCACTATTATATGGCTAGAATATTTTGCAGTTATCTATGAAATCTCATACATTGCAAGAAAACCGTTGTTACTCCTTAACTAAATATTTGGCTCAAAGTTTTTCTTCTTCAGAAATGACTCATTTTTATTCTCGAACTCTGGTGAGTTGTTTTTCTTATTATCTGCATTGTCTCGCGATGGCTTGTACATGATTAGTTTCTGTACTTTGAACGTACTGCTGCAACACGCCCACACACGCACACAAACACACACATACATATACAAGCACACACACACACACACACACACACACACACATACAGGCGCATACACACATTTATAGATATATACATACATTCATACATATACACATACACAAATACACGTAAGGTATGCTAACTTCGTAATATTTTTTTACGATACAACAAAACCGTAGGCAAGATATTCAATGAAATATAGCCGACATATTTTTTCGCCATCATAACAGCCACCATTTATCTGTAATCAAAAGAAAGAAAACGATAAAAAAATATCACTAATCCACTTAAATAATTAATGATATAGCCATGGAATTATCTTGGTCTTTATACTGTCAATTATTGATAAGAATTTCTGCTGTGTCTATAATGGATGCTGTTTTGATAAAGCTTATCACAATATCAATGAAAACTTGCCATCATGGAATGTGTCTCGCTTTTAACTGACAATAAGGCGACTAATGAGATAACAAATGGAATGATTTTTATTTCATACTTACACAAACTCTTTAAATAATTGCCCGGATGGGCATACTTTTGCGTCGTGTCTGTCTCAATTTTATCAGTATCAAATGCGTTTACAGAATTTTTAGCTCCTATGTGTATTTGTAGTGTAAGAGGACATCATGCGGGAAGGACCTCTGATCATTTAGACACACACACACACACACACACACACACACACATAACGCGAGAGACGCAGAGAAAGAGAGAGAGAGATAAACGTATGGATTATGTAGCTGTAAGTACCTTATAACAACCGATTGCGAATCCTTACATCAAACAAATATGAATGTATATATGATACTTGTAGGACTGCTAGGCAAATAAGGATAAACACAAGAGAATCACCAAAGCACTAAAGAGATAATGGTTTTAGAAAGGTGTCCAAGTAAAAATACATGTGAACATGGCCTTCAATCTAGAAACAAAACTCCTCGTTCGATAAAACTCTTTGCCAGAAGGATTCCACCAGCGAAATATTCCAGCATATATATATATATATACTGAAAGCAGTAGTTATAAGAAAACCAACAAAAGGTAAAGATTAATAGGAATGAAGTCTCTAGCAGAAACAGGGTGGCTGGTAAAATTACAATTTATTGAAGCCGAACAGTAGAAGAGTTCGAATTTAGAGTTTCTTATAGAATGTAAAACAGAACGTGCAATGTAATTAGAGAAGAGGCTTGATTACATGCTAAAAGTAATTAAAGAATAATAAAGTTAATTTTGATGCTTATAGACATTTCTCAACAACGGGTAAAATGTGTTCCGGAATGCATCGTATGTGTGTGTGTTTGTGTGTGTCTGTGTGTGTCTGTGTGCGTGTGCACGAATGTGTGTGTGCACGTGCGTTTGTGTGTGTGCATGTATGCATATCTGTGTGCATATATGTCTCAGTATGTTTATATATGTATGTATGTACGTATGTATGTTTATATATATATATATATATATATATATATATATATATACATGCGCACACATATAGATACGCAGGCAGGTAGATATGTATGTATATATGTATGTAGGTAGGTAGGTAGGTAGGAAGGTGCAAAATGAATCTTTTAATAGCTGTATGGCATCTATCTATAATCGTTAGTTCTAAAGATGTCAACAAATGTTCCTTTTGGGAACTAGGTGACATTAGGCAATGTCATCAAAACGATTCCATTATTCAAACTCATGTCTCTCTTAAATTTCGTCATTGCTTAATTACTACCTGCAGACCCTACCAACAAAGTATATCACATCTATCATGCAATTTCCCAAAATCTCTGATAGCGATTCTTATTTAATCTAGTATTTAACTTCAGACTTGTCTGGTAGGGTTAGAACTGCCACGATTTAAAATCCTTAAAAATTTAAAGAAAGCAGGTAAGTGGAAACTTACACCGGTCACCTGGAAATGGCTGTAAAGAATAAGTCCTGGAGTCGATTTGCTCGATTAAAGGCGGTGCTCCAGCATGGCCACAGTCAAATGACTGAAACAAGTGAAAGGGTTAAAGAGTAAAGAGTATATGCATATATATATATATATATATATATACATGCATTCACACACATATATACATCCGTACATACACTCATACACGCATACAGATGTCGTATACTATATAACGTTATATAATCATATTAACTAATGCGTCTATGGGTAGAAACAAAATTGACGATTTGAGATAAAATTATATCCGCCATTCGCGAGCATGACTTAAAAGATTATGCGACATATTAGCTATAGTTTTAGGTAGTTATTTTGGCGGGAGCAAAAGTAGAGAACATTTCGAACACTTCCACTCTGTTCTGAAAGAGGAGCTACGCCACCAGTTGGTTAGCATTCATTTGTAGCTGAATAGAAATCAAAGAGGTTTATGTGTTTCGTTTAAGAACGCAATGCGACACCAGATCCAGGCTTCTGACTTACTATTGTATGATCGGGAGCTTCGCTATAAGTAGACCTTTCGGTTGAAAAACTGTAACAGAGACTCACTGGACGAGTCATTCTGAATATTTCTGGTGGAGACAGTATTAGTTAGAAATGAGCAATATAGCAAATGCTCTTAGTACTAGCTGATAACCTGGCCGAGATACTTTCTTTGTATAGAATCTTTATTCAACGTGAGTGGATTCATATGTTGTATGTATTTGCTTATAAATGTATTTGCGGTAAATCTCATATCATTCTTCATCATTTCATCAGCTAGCGCAGTATGTGACTGCCTTACATCGGCACTGTTGTCCAACTGGGAAATATAATGAGTCTGAAGTTACAAGCTGAATGTTGTGGAGAAGGCAGGGCATTTGTATCAAGTTGTCGTTTAAGATACAAGAAGTGAAACTTCATACGATAATTGCTTACTTTCATGTTATTGTGCTTAAAATGCTTGGGAAATGAAATCTGAATAGGAACAGGAATTCTATGCCTACCTCAGTCACTTGTTACATTCATTCGGAGGTTAGGATTGCATAAAAGTATTTTTATCACATACACTCAAAACTATTGAATCTATGTGATAGAGATACCTTCATACTATATGCGTTTATATGTTGCTAAAGTCACATCAGGACAAGTCTTCATTTAAATTGTCGAAGTAGTGTTAGTGGATTTCCGTTGTTCAAAGATCAGGTTCGGTTGATCGAAAACCGAATTACCTGCTCCTGAATTAACGTGTATGTGACTGACTTTTCCACAGACAGGTGTACACTAACGTCATTCACACTCAGAATTCGAGTAACAAGGTGTGATAAAACTGAAGGTTTTGAAACAAAACAAGTCATCCAATCGGCTTCTAGATAGCCTTCGTTTATCCAGTTTCATTCTCAGGGTGTCAGTGAACACGTGGCAATAGAAAATGAAATCTCTTCAAGATGCCACGCAGCCACATGAAGCCGGAAAACGCGAGTGTGTGAGACGAACCTCTTGAATATTCCTTCATAATTCACTGTAATAAATGAGAGGTAAGATGAAAATGTCCATGTCAGGAGATAGGTGGGAAATTCATTCATTTTGTCAGTCTATGATATATTTGGTTTTAGGTGATTGATGATTGAACTTTCTACGCATGTATATATATATATACATACAGTTCGTTTGACATTTACAGTTTGTGGTCTGATATGATGTATTGTGTAAAATATATACTTAGTATGTTGCTAATACTAGTGTTCAAAATGAGTAATATGATAAAATATTTTGTGCAATATACATACATATATATATGCATATATACATATATACTTACACATATATATATATATGTGTGTGTGTGTGTGTGTGTGTGTATGTGTGTGTGTGTGTGTGCGTGTGTGTGTGTATACATTTGTACGTATACATACATATATACATAAATATATAAATATATATATATATATATATATATATATATATATATATTTATATATATATGTATGTATGTATTGCATGTGTGCTTGTATGTGTGTGCGCGTGTATATAAGAGTGAGACAGAAAGAGAGAAAGATAGAGAGATTAAATGGGCTTTGATAGGTTGAATGTGTACGTACCTATAAAATATACGCCGATACAAACCTACAATAGAAATAGTTATGATGCCAAGCAATTTCTTTTATATTGCTGTGTGTGGTTTCACATAAGTTTACACACAGGCAAGAATATAACCACTTATATATAGAAACACATACATACATACATTTATTCATATTTACTTACACACATACAAATATATATATATATACATATATATTTATATACATACACCTGTATCATAATGTGCAAAGATATATAATACATATACGTAATTACACAAAGGCACATAGACATAGATACATAGACATATCATATATACATGCATATCATTATAAAAATATCGATATGTATACATAATTAAACACATATATGCATATATACATTCTTACTTACACAAACGGATGTATATATCTGATATTACACAAATAAATACATATATACTTTACATACATATATTAAAACACACACGCATACATAGTTACATCTCAATTGATGTTCAAACCTGAAAGAATGTATTCGTATGACCAAGAAGCTAGTGAACCATAGCGATGACATTAAAGCAGACAGAATGAAAAACTAAGCAAAAACACAGCGAAAACCAGTCAAAACCAGAAAAAACTTGGAATCAATAATAAACAGGATTTGGCAAGCCGGAATATCTGATGTAACTAATTTTCTTCCATTAGTTCTTGCAACTGGTTTCTTATATTCATCATCTGACGCTGTTATATTTGGTCGTGGTCGTAGTGTTGGTGATGCTGATCGTCGTGTTGGTGCTTTTCGTTGTGGTTGCAGTGAAAGACAATCTCCGCTCTTTTCCTTCCCCTACCTTTCTTATAAACACACACACACACACACACACACACACACACACACACACACATATATATATATATATATATATATATACATACATGCATACATACATACATAATACATACATATATACTACATACAAATATATATATATATGTATATACTATACACATATGTGTGTGTGTGTTTCTGCTAAAATTTATTTTGCGATTCTAAATGAGAGGGAAGAATCAGTAATATAAAAGAGTAGAATAAAAAGGAAAAAAAAAACTAATGAAAATAAAATTAATGAAGTAAAAGAAAAAAAGAAAAAGTGACTATGGCTTTATTTAATTGAAAATAAAAATTCATTCCTCCCACAAAATTGAATTCAAAGTGGATATTTCGTGTTTATTCAACATATATATGTGAATGCGTATATGTGTGTATATGTATATGTGTATTCGTATCTCTACATATATGCATAAATACACTTGCGTATGTGTGTATACATAAATGTATATATGTGTATATATTTATGTATGTATATATGTATATATTTATATGTGTGTATATGTATATATATGTATATATATATATATATATATATATATATATGTGTGTGTGTGTGTGTGTGTGTGTGTGTGTGTGTGTATGTATATATTACATATA
>NC_068993.1:51256806-51260128 GCF_001194135.2 Octopus bimaculoides
ATATATATATATATATATATATATATATATATATATATATATATATACATGAACATATATATGTATATATATAGACACACACACACATATATATCATGTCTATTATAGTTATGTAGATATGTATGCATATATGTATGTATGTACATATGTATGTATCTCAGTGTGTACATTTGTGAGTGGGTGTATGTGTATGTGCGTGTGTGCGTGCGTGTGTTTGCGTGTGTAAATTGTATATTTTGGTAACAAAGTTTCTTTGATGTATGTAGAATTTAAAAACCAAGTCGAACATTGGCTCGGTTAACAAATATAATATCAAGCTAATTTTTTCTCCATACTCTCGTTATTGTTAGTGTTATGTTATGTACTTCTTATTACTATTAAATGGTAAAATGGTAAATACAACGGACAAAATAATTCTCTCTGCTTAATTCTATTGCCTTATGTTTTGAGTTCAATGACGTCACGGTTTACTCTGACTTTTGCATCTCCAGGATTGATAATATAAAATACCAATCAAGAGATGAAACTGATAGTAACGACTAACATGGTTGCTTCCTATCTATTGACATTGTATCAATTGTAGAGTTGTAAATGTGGCGAACAAAATATTCTGTAATATTTAGCTCCATTGCCTTCCCTGTCAAATAATGTCGAAGTTAAGTCAGTCCTTTATCCTTCAAGGCGAGATAAAAGTATCGATGTAGTCATTTAACATCTCTACCAAAATTTCAGGTCTTATTCCCATTGTAGAAAAAATGATTATCTTTTTGGAGGTCGACTCAAATGAACATTGTAAATGATCAATCCTCCACCCTGATATTTGAGGGCTTGTGCCTATAGTAGAAAGGATTATTGTTACTATTACCTACGATGTTTTCGCTCCTGCAGGTGTTATACTGACACTATACCAAAAGAGTGAGCCATATCCCGTGGCCAAAGGCCCTTGGGGTCGTTTTTTCTTCAACTTTCTAATGCTTTGCTTAGAATCCTTGCTGTTCCTAACAAGGCTATTTTCTGCAAGTGTGCCGTCCTATTGGCAATTCCTAGCTTCTTAAGTCAAGCATCTAATATTTTACTCTCTGCCCCCAGTGCGCCAACCACAATCGGTACCACTTCTAAGTCCCTAATTGTCTATAGTCTCCTAAGTTCATTATTATTATTGAATGAGAGAGCAATGTATACCATCAAATTGACACTGAGGCACCAATATACGAAGACCAATATACCCATCATGACTACCCGTCTGATAAGGGTACACCAGGCATAAGCATCGCAACCAAATGTGAGCGACATTATGACCTCAAATCAAGGTAAACAACGCATGACGTTACATGTGGGACTCAGTTAGAATTTTCTCCGGCTCGAGTGGCCTATCACAGTGAAGAGGTCACTAAATAAGGATTACTTAAGGAGGATGAACAAAACACCCATGTATCCAAAGGTGAATTGAAGGGACATGTTCAACTGGTTAAGGTCAAGCAACTGACAAGCACAGCTGTGGTACCGAGCATAATATTTGCTGTAGTCCATCTTTTATACAAAGACAAAGCATGTACATGCTAACATTTCCGATCAGAATCCACAAGAGCCACTGCTTTTAAGAGGTTCAAGACAGTCAATTGGCAGAGTCGTCAGAGCGTAGTATCGAATATATTGCAGTGTTTATTCCGGCCTCCTGAAGTTTGCTTTCAAATTTCCCAGACGTCAACTTAGTATATCTCTCTTTCGAGATCGATAATTAAAATAATGGTGCATAGCAGTGGATAGCTAAATTTGTTAGAACGATGGAGCAACTACTTGGTGCTATTATCGGCTTTTCTTAGCATTCTGTTAGCAATTTCTCTGACATCACTAATGTCACACTCTATCGACGATTTATTTTGATTAGCACCAAATCGATGATATATGCAGAGAACATGTTTCGACGCGTGGTCACCTGTTGGATTTTCGTGAACAAAACACCCATGTTTCCACGGCTGAATTAAGAGGACAGCCTGCACTTTGCTGATGGCCTTATCTAATGCTGCCCCATGGTCTCACAAGAGAGTATAGAAGATCAGAATTTTTTTCTGATCAGGACTAGGGAGCGTTCTTTTGACCGACCACAAAGTCCACAAGAATAGTGGAAGAGAAAGACAGAAAGGAAGCTGATGGGATCCTCAAAACAGAGGCCTGCTCAGAAATTCTGCAACCAAAGTGCATCACAATACAAGCACCCAAATTCCTAAATGGTGGTGTTAAAATGAGCAATGGAGTATGTTTACCGTCCAAGCGGACCTTGGCTGGAATTGAACTTACTATGCACAGATCAATAACAAATAACACAAGGCATTTGATCTGAAGTTTGCACCACTCCCTTCCTCTGTATTAATAATTTTCTCACGTCGAAATAGCGAAATTCACAGTTGACCCCGGTGAGATGTGAACTCAGAATGGTGAGGATTAGACCATATAATGTGTGGCAACCCGTCCCACGCTTTATGCTTTTGCCAATCCGCCGCCTAAATATGGGCGATGTCTCATATATTTCCTCTTTTAAATCGCAAAGGTTTCGGTTAATCTTGGAAAAGAAAAAGAGAAATATACATGATTATATATCCTACAAACATTTGCAAACCGGAGAATTGCAATGTTCTGGAATTGCTACGTTCTGGAAGTACTAATGCTTACCTATCATTAAGCTACTCTATCAATGTTTTTGAAGGAAACACTTGTGTATACTTTAATTAGATGCAGGTATGCAAAGGATGACGGAAGCGTTCTCCTAGCTTCCAGAATTTCTAGAAAGAACAACCGAATCACACTCGACGTTACAAGAAAACAGAGGACACATCGGATAATGCAGTTATTACAGTCTGAAGTACCATTAATAAGCGGTATAGCGGACTGAGAAATATATATTGCCATTAAACGATATAGTAGCTATTTTTAACATGTCTATCGACCACATTGAGGCTCAGTATTAGCTCATGTTTGTATATGTTTGTTTCCAGCAGTTGTATATTGGAGATGAAATTCTTATAAACGATGGGCACCGCTTGTTAAAATTTCTGTGTTTATGCTTTCGAAAGTTATGTATCCAAATATTATTAATTAATGCCACCACCTCACACACCACCAAAATGGTAATAAAGGAATTCTATTTGATTCTGTTGACAAATGAGATGTCGAATAATCAAGCTGTATAGAATTATGATGCAATATTGCAGACATGAAAATGCAAATGTAAATGCAATCCAATCTAACGCCTGCCTGAAAAATCACACACACACACACACACACACACACACACACACACACACACACACACACACACACACAC
>NC_068993.1:51260305-51262048 GCF_001194135.2 Octopus bimaculoides
ACGACGACGACGACGACGACGACGACGACGACGACGACGACGACGACGACGACGACGACGACGAAGACCACGACGGTGATGATGGCGACGTGTTATAATGGTTTATGATCAATAATCCACCTATATTTTTATCTGCACTGCAAATATGTATATAAATGTAAACACGCAAAATGGATTTTCTCAAAGAATTCGAGAAAATCATTTGTGAATTCTTGAAATTCAATCCATTAGCGGTAGACGTTAAAATATGCAAAACTTTCCATAAGTTTAACCTTTGTCTCCAGTCATTGTTCTCGGAATAGTATCAAAAGAATCTTTGTCTATTAATTAAAACCTGGCTTTTGATCTGTTACATTAATACGGAGGAAACAAATAAAAGATACATGCGTGTATACATATAAATGAGTTTACACTCGTACACTTACGTAACGATGTGTATGTATGTGTATACATACATATATGCATATATTACATACATTGTGTGTGTTTATATATATATATATATCTATAAACACACATATACATATATATATATACATATATGTATATGTATATATATATACATACATATATATGTGTGTATATGTATATATATAAATACAAATATACATATATATATACATATATGTATATGTATATATATATATATATATGAACATATATATGTACATATGTGTATGCATATGTTTATATATACATATGTCTATGTATATAGTAAGTTAGGTACGTCTCTGTATATATCTGTGAGTGTGGTGTGTGCGTGTATGCGTGTGCTTGAGTGTGTGTGTTTTTATGATTATGTATATGTATATATATATATGTACATGTGTGAGTTTATATCGATGTAAATGTATGTATGCATATAATATGTCTGTTTATGAATGTTTGTGTGTTGATAATAGAAACAGTGAATCGCACTTGATAAAGTGTATTCATACGTGAGAAGATATAAATATGATTTCCGTCAGAAGTCGAACCCCCCACACTCACTTTGATGATTCTCATTGTAATGATAACTACATTACGTCACTGCGACAGTGACACACGTCACACACTATCGTCTTCGTATCAGAATTCATTGCAGATTTACAAGTGTTCGATTCTGACGAAATCCAAATACATTTTTTGTGCTTGATATTCGTTCGTGTATTAGCAAATGGCATTGGGGAAAAAAAATCTAAACTTATATTTGCTATTTAAGATCTTGGATATCAAGTAGACAGAGACATTTTTCTTGTCCCGCTCATAACTAATCCGATACTGTGAAACGTTCGTGATGCAACAGCTGAAGGGTGATAGAGATTGCCTCAAGGCTAGGCCAGATCATTTTTTTTTTCTTTTCATCTGAATGAATTGGAGCAATTTTCAAAGCCAGAGTCTTACACAATGATATGACACGCCTCCTAGGTGGGTTTCCAAGATGGCCACGATACTATCAACCACAGCACACACACACACACATACACACACACACACACACACACACACATACACACACACACACACACACATACACGCACGCACACATAATAGACACGTACACATACACATAGGTGCAGGCCTGACTTTGTCCTTAAGAATCTTTGCGGCTACGTCGTTTCGCGTACATCCACACTGCGTACATCTTTGGCATGTTGGTTTCATTATAGCCCATGGTCGACCAATGTCTTGAGAATGAATTTTGTTGATAGAAGCCATGTGTGAGCTCATGGTATATACGTATATACACACACACACACACAC
>NC_068993.1:51268233-51270435 GCF_001194135.2 Octopus bimaculoides
CTCTCTTCCTCTCTCTCTCTTTCTCTCTCTCTTTCTCTCTCTCTCTTTCTCTCTTTCTCTCTTTCTCTCTCTCTCTTTCTCTCTCTCTCTTTCTCTCTGTCTTTCTCTCTCTCTTTCTCGCTTTCTCTCTCTCTTTCTCGCTTTCTCTCTCTCTCTTTCTCTCTCTCTCTTTCTCTCTCTCTTTCTCTCTCTCTTTCTCTCTCTCTCTGTCTTTCTCTCTGTCTTTCTCTCTCTCTTTCTCGCTTTCTCTCTCTCTTTCTCTCTCTCTTTCTCTCTCTGTCTGTCTCTCTCTTTCTTTCTCTGATTGTCTCTCTCTTTCTCTCTCTGTCTGTCTCTCTCTGTCTGTCTCTCTCTGTCTGTCTCTCTCTGTCTGTCTCTCTCTGTCTGTCTCTCTCTGTCTGTCTCTCTCTGTCTGTCTCTCTCTTTCTTTCTCTGTCTGTCTGTCTCTCTCTGTCTGTCTCTCTCTCTCTTTCTTTCCTCTTCCCACACAAATACGCATTCTCTCTTCGTTAACCTGTCATCTCCTTCCTCTCGTTTATTATAACTTACAAACTCCTTCTCACTCATCTACAACATTCTCTCCCTCTCTGTTCCCTCGCTCCCCCTCCCCCATCTGCCCCCTCTCTCTACCTCACTACCTCTCACGTACACCCAACCGTACTCTTTGCTCCGAGTCTCTTCAGCATTCATCTTCTCTCTACTTACTCCTTTACATTCTCTCCCGCAGTCTCCCGCTATCAAACACGAAATCACATTCGTTTTATGCCTCTCATAATACAATAGACATTCCCTCAAACATACAAACACATTGTTTATTAATTAGCACCCCCCACCACCACCAACACCACCATATTTCTCACTCTCCTAATGTCTTTCATTCTCTCATAGACAAAATCCGTTTTCTTGATCACCTACAAAACTCATCTCTCTTCCTCTCTCTTCCTCTGTCTCTCTGTATGTCAGTCTCTCATTCTTTCCTTCTCTCTGTGTCTCACTCCCATCTCTCTCATTATCCCAAATCGTCTCTCCTTCCTTTGTTAATTTCTCACACATTTTCTTTATTCTTACAGTATTTCATCTTTTCATGTAACTAATGCGTCCCTCTCTCTCTCATTTCTCCTGCTCTTTCTTTCTTTCTTTCTTTCTTTCTTTCTTTCCTTCTTTCTTTCTTGTATGTTTGTATGTTATCACAGACACCACCACAAAATAGCGACCAATGGTAAAATTTGGTAGCTTCTGTTGGTTAATTATTTGGTTTGAAAAGGAATCCAAACCTGAAACACGGTATTATTGTGCTTAATAAAGATACATTAGACGTAATTCCTGCTTGAAAAAGGTATGGGATGTCCACGGCTGGAATTACTTTGAGGTTCAGTGCATCAGGACACATTTCTTGCATTGTCAGTAACAACAACAACAACAATGATTCTGTAACATACAGACAAGACAACGGACAAGTCTATAATGGTTGTTGTGACCTACTAGAAATAGTAACTATATCTCAATAAATCACTGCATGCAATCTCGAAAAAAAAAAAGAAAGAGGGGGAGAGAGAGAGAAAGAGAGAGAAGGAAGGAAAGAAATAAATAAATAAAGAAGGAAATGATACTAGGTGGGCAGACGAGTCAACGTGGTCTCTCGTAGACTGTGGTGTCCAAATAAAAAAGAAACGATTAATAACAAAGACATGATGGCCATTGTTGAAATATCTTTGATCATAATTCTCCTACATCAGAGATGACCTGTGGTTAGCTCCACTACAACAACAACGCCAACAACATGGCTTCTGTCACATGACAAATGACTTATACAATTGTAGAATAAGTGCTGTCAGTGGTTCGATTGCCACTTACACGGCAAGTGAACATCAGTTCATATGCAAATATATCTCGTGCACAGGGTGTCGTTAATATTCTTGTAAACGATGTTATAACCTAAGAAATTTCGACAGAATAGATTCCATTTTTCATTTTAAGTCTTCAGATTTAGTTGTTATGCTCGTTAAATTCCTTCCTATTTCGGGGTATATATAGGAATGCTGACAACAGCAATATATTAGGCCCAGTTATAAATAACGTTTTCTTTTGTGGGCCTGTCACATTTGGTCTAAATTTATGAATATATACTCGAACTCAGTAAGCAAATGAAAGCTGTCTTATTTCTCACTGTTAGATGAAGAGAGAGAGAGAGAGAGAGAGAGA
>NC_068993.1:51270600-51271026 GCF_001194135.2 Octopus bimaculoides
AGAGAGAGAGGGGGGGGGGAAGACAGAGAGGGGGAGAGAAAAAAAAAGGAGAGACAGAGATAGAGACAGGCAGACAGACAGACAGAGACACAGAATCAGAGTGACAGGCAGATGGACAGAAAGACAAATTGGCAGACAGACATAGAATATCTGTGGTCTTTTGTGTATTGTTCAGGTACTCTAGAGGGCGTGGATGGTTAAGTGATTGATAATGTAGCAGACAAGCAAGCTAGTGTTTGATGGTTCAAATCAGGAGGACAGCAATACAATGGAGTCTCTATCTGCAAGTCGCTCGACCTACAAAAGTAACAGCCAAATGTCCCTTGCTATTGTTCCTCGCCAACGGCTCCTGCCTTAAGGAAATAAACGGAAGTATACTTTGAAGAATCTGAATCTAGATGTATTTGTGTGTAAGAAGAATAACGG
>NC_068993.1:51271126-51271731 GCF_001194135.2 Octopus bimaculoides
GTATTAAGTCTATAAAATTGTGCATAAAGTATATAAAGTGAATATATAAAATGCATTAACTAATAATCATATTCCAATTTCTATCACTTTTCAATGAATACCAGATGAGCGACTATCTTTCCATACAGACACAACACAGGCTACACTTTCAGGTCTTTTTGGATAAAGCTTTTGAGAAATAACCCAATGGGTTTACTATTAATTCCGTGAAATATTCACGGGATCCGCTAGTTTTTAAATATTGTCCAAATTAATACGTATTTCCGTATATACAGTACGGCGAGTCTTTGCACCTGTTGAGGGAGGTATATATGTTCTGACTATGTGTCTGTGCACACCTTTGAATGTAATGTATGCCAGAAGGTTTGCAAATCCAACGGAGGCCGCAAAAGACATTTTAAGCCTCAGCAAAGAGCAGACTTTAATCTGCAGCACTTTTTGGTCCAAATCGGAGGTGCAATCTATGTGGGTGTCTTTTCAGAACATTGTCTGGTTCAAAAAAATCCACATCAAATACCATGATGGTGATAAGGTGTAGGTACAGGAGTAGAGAACCACCATATATATATATACATACATACATACATACATATATGCATATATAT
>NC_068993.1:51271851-51274035 GCF_001194135.2 Octopus bimaculoides
TGCTGAACGGATGAAAGGCAAAGCCGACCTCGTTAGAATTTGATCTCTGAACTTAAAGTTGGATGTGATGTCCTTAAGTATTTTGCCCCGCGTGTTAACGAGTCTACCTACTCACCACCTTGCGGATAGGCAGTAATATTAATATAAATGTGTGTGTGTGTGCGTGCGTGTATGTAAGAGAGACAGAGAGAGAGAGAGAGAGAGAGTGTGTGTGTGAGAGAGAGTGTGTGTGTGAGAGAGAGTGTGTGTGTGAGAGAGAGTGTGTGAGTGTATGTGTGAGAGAGAGTAAAAGAGAGAGAGAGAGTGTGTGTGTGTGAGAGAGAAAGAGAGAGAGAGTGTGTGTGTGTGAGGGGGAGAGAGAGAGTACACGTTACAAGATACAACTATGTGCGAAGTACAGGTGCCCATGTTTGGCCAAAACGGCGTACTAAAGGTCGAGTTAATAACTGAGGTCAACCAGTGATGGCGTCAAATAATTCTTTATGGTCAGACAGTGTTGTGGTAGGTAGTGACCACCATCATGCAAATAATGAAACTAGATTTCTTTGGCTTGAATTTACCTTAAAATCTGTGGATCGGTAAACTGCAACGAACAGGGTTTGAAAAAGTTATAGAAAAAGAAAAGTGTATGGTTAAAATGTTTGAGGACTGATTGATCTAGTGTTCTGTTTCCCTTTCTCAAAGACGACGGGGACACATCTGAGGTTATGTTTCCTCTGCTATTTCTAGCATATCATGTCATTACCTAGATTCCTTTTTCTCGCTCCGAGTCCCTTAGGGCCGTGTTCATATGAAGATCATTGCGTGCGGCAACATTTATTTGTACAGGTGTGTTATTTGCTTTCAATGTGCCTTTCTTTTCGTAAGACGGTATGAGGTGATTTGAAGGTGGGGAGTTAACTGTTATGTCTAGCAAATTGATTGACCCTATAGAGGTTCCTCATTCGCTCGGGGATTGGAATTCAGTGTATGGAAGAAGCGAAATGTGGTGCTCTTCGAACGGTTTATGGAGGAGAGATATCAGAGATATCATAATTCAGACGGTGATAATGCGGGGTGGAGGAAGACAGATCGAGCAAAAATCGAAGTAATGTGCATTTGTGGAGAATAAAGAGAGAGAATAATGCCAGAACGAATGATTAGCAAAAAAAAGGTGTTTATAACAATTGTCTATGTCGTGTGACACAGTGCATTGTAGCGACAATAGCAGAGAAAAGCAGATGCTGCGAGTGAATTAATTTAAAGGTGAGTTATAGAAATTGGCAAATTCGCAGACATAGAATCCATTGTCGTAATCTAAGAAGAAAACCAGAGAGATATCACTTTGGTGATTGTCAAATTATTTTCTTTTTCGGCTAAATAAGACAAGATCAGCGCTTTTACCACATCAGTAAATTAACCATCTGCTGTGTCTATCTAGTGCAATATTTGTTATCTTACTAATAATATAGCATTTGCTGAATAACTATAGTAAGAAAGAAAGGAAGAAAAACTTAACTGCCGATATCTAAGGCAAATAATATTTGATATATATATTGGAAAATTACATCTCTATAAAGCAAAGATATTGAATATGTGTATGAATTGTTATTTAATGTGTCTTTATTATAAATAGCTATTAAATAGCTTTGCAACGAACGAAACTGAAATTTTACTGACAGAATGTGCGAAATAGATTCACGTTCGGAAAACTTCTATTCACAGCAACGGGTTTGATTTAACATGTATAGGAATGAATAAATCAATAGAAATTTTGTTAATAAGCAAGTTCAAATATGTTTCTCTGGGTATTGTTCAATAAATAGGAAAAACTATCTAAATAAATAAAATTTTTAAATATACATATATGCATGTATGCATAAGCATGACTATTTTTGCAATATATATATATATGTATAATTTGTATGCATATATATATAGATGTATGTAGATATGTATAGTATGTAGTTTATGTATATTAGTAACGTTATGTATTGTTATAGGTCTAGTAAATATAGTTTGCGTTATATCTGATTTAGAAATTATAGATTAATGGATGTCTGATGTGAATAGGTTAGCGTATAAATGTATATGTATTTGGACATACAATGTAAGAGAGTACAGATATATGTATATAAGTATGTACATATATATATATATATATATAAGTATATATATATATAAGTATATATATATATATATATA
>NC_068993.1:51274644-51278888 GCF_001194135.2 Octopus bimaculoides
CACCACCACCACCACCATCACTAGCACCAACACCACGAGGACCACTACGGTCCCTCTCCACCACCACTACTACTCCCACCATCACCATCATCACCATCACCACCATCATCATAATCATCATCATCATCATCATCATCATCATCACCACCACCACCACCACCATCATCATCATCATCATCATCATCATCATTTCTGTTTTTGAATCTTTTCGTCTGTAGTTAACGACATTTTCTGTTAGTCATGAAATTGTGCAATCATAACAACAGAATAGAAGAAACAAAAAAAAAATTCACATTTTTGAAACAGAGAAGATATGGAACCCCTCTCCATTTTAGTCCATGTTTCCCGGTCTCCTCTCGCCGTTTATTAATTTTTCTTCTTTTTTGTTTTTAATACATATGACTATATAGCAATACCTAGCTGGAATTGAAACCCCAAACCTAGCATATAGATCTCGATGAAAAACGAACCACCCCAGCACGTTGCCGATTTTATGTTTGAGCGACAATCAGTGATGACGACGACGAGGACCACCACTACCACCACCACTGCCACTACAACGCCCACCACGTAGACAAGCACGACCACCACGGCCTTTTGATGCCTTGGGATACTGTTCCCAAGGACCCAGCAATAATTGGCACTATCTTCACCTTCTTTTTCCATAGCCGGGTTATTTCGTGCCTAAGAGAGTTATATTTATCTATCTGCCTTCCTTCTTCACTATTCGTGGGTCAGAGGGGCATGCAGCATCAGCTATATAGCATATGTGGTGCACCTTGTCCGCCTCCACTAGGTCCGGTCTGTTATTCTCTAGCACCTGATTTGTGTAGATTGGAAAATCCTAAAGGATTTTGCTAGTCTCCGACTCTGCTACTTTCTGTGATTTGTGCTCATACCACGTCTTTCCTCTCTTTATCCCCCACTTTTCGCACAGTTTCCTATGTAACACTTTCGCTACCTGATCGTGTCGCCACAACTTGTAGTGGTTTAGGGCAAGTCTAGGACATTCGTTCATGATATGGGCAATGTTTTCATCCACTCTATTGCAGATGCGGCACAGTAGAGACACGTGCTCATTCCTAAGGTTGGCCCTCCAGTTCCTGGCCAAAGCTTGGACTTGCGCTTCCAGTATAGTGCTCTAGGTCTTTTTTAGTGTTCCTTTCCTCGGCCAATCCCACCTATTTTTCCAGCAACTTCTGTTGTGATTATATGGAATTGATTGTGTACTCCCTTCTTGCGTTATTCTTCTCCATGTCGTTTTTGTACTTCCTTCCTTGTTTTTCTTTTTTACTCTGCTTTCAATACTCCCTTGTTCCAAACTATCACTAGCAAGGTTTCCTTATTTTGGGCTAGGTATCTCATTATGCTCTCGAGTTCGATATGCACATAGTCTTCCACACTTATCAGTCCACTTCCTCCATTTACTCTCTTCATCTATAGGTAATTAATGTCTGTACGTATATGGTAGGCTCCATGCTGCATCGTTAGGAGCTTTCTTGGCTCCATTAGCAGGAATGTTACCTTGAGGTTTGGTGACAATAAGTCTCCTCGAATCGCAAGAATCTTTCTAAGGAATTTTGTCGAATAGAGGATGGCACTTTTCTGTGGGTCTAAAATCCGAGTGTCAATTCCAAACTCTTTCAGTCTCTTTGGTAGCATTTTGGGTGCTGCATCAAGTGCACCAATTGCAACAGGAATAATTGTCTTAGTCTTCCACCATCTTATTCACACTCATAGTTATCAATTTATTTAATCTCTTTGACATCGACTCTGTTATCAAATGGTATTGCAAAGTCTATGATCTTTAAGCTTTGTCCTCTATGTTCATATCTTGTATTCTTGCTTCAATAGTACGGTGTGTCTTTACGGAGAAATCCCAAAAGAACCTGCAATTTTTATTCTCTTTTACAGCCTCTGGTTCGTGTTCATACCACTCTCTTGGGAATTCGAAGCCACACCCTCGACTAGCATCCCGATACATTCTTTTACCTATACAATCTCACCTGCGCTCGTACTCATTTTGTGCTGGGTGGTTGCATTCACTCGAGAGTTGATTTATATTTGCGTTTTCTGTTTTTTGAAGCCACACATTCGACTAGAATCCCAATGCACTCTTTTACCTACACAGTCATACCTGAGCTTATACTCATCTTGTGCTACGTTGATTGCATACACTCAAGTGTTGATTAATATTTTCGTCGTCTGTTTTCTGAAGCCACACCCTCCACTAACATCACAATGCACTCTTTTACCTCAACAGCCATGCCTGCGTTCATTCTCATTTTGTTCAAGGTAATTGCATTCTCTCAAGAGATGATTAATACTTCCGGCTCATTTCTTGCAGATTCAACATTTGTTATCTCACTGAGTTTTCTCGATCTTTCCCTTTATCAGATTCGTCCTAATGGCTTCTTCCTGGGCGGCTATAATTAGTGCTTCAATTTCTCGTTTCAGGTTTCCGTCCCTCAGCCATTGCAGGCGTTCTTCTAACGTACTTGATTTGTAGCTTGAATTTGTCATTTAATTGCCTTTCATTCCGACAGCTTTCTCTCTTGTTTCTATAAATTGCTGCTGTATAGGAAAAAAGATTTAAACTTCAGTAAAATCCCCGAATTGAAAATCATTTGAATAACAGTTCCCCAACAATTAGTTTTATAGACATGTATTTGTCATTCACTTCGACAGATATATAAATTGGGTGACTAAAATCATGTAAGCAACGAATCTACTGTCTGCACAATATAGCTAGCCTTCTATATATTCTTATTTGGTGGCATAGTTCATCTAACACTATATAATCCAATGTGCCGTTCCATATTCTAGCCGCGAAGATTTTGCAGCTGATTCAAGCATGTTTTGAGATTACATTTAGTGTTGTAAGTTGTGTGTAGTAAATCCACAACTTTAGAAACGAGGAAAAATAGAAAAAAAAACCGTTTTCTACGATACAAACATCATTATTAATAGCGTAAAGTTATTAGTATAAACGTGATAGGTACAGGAAGCAAGAATATAAGACTTGTTATTTTTTATTCTCTCTGCAACACGAAATAGTGTTTACCAAAGTTTCATTACTAAGTATATTATGCATGTATAACAGTACCACTTTCATTTTGTATCTTCAGAATATACTGTCTGGATATAAATTTCTGCTTTAGGTTCAAGAATTTCTCTATAGTTTCATTTCATTTTCTTTCTTTTTTTTTTCTTTTTTTTTTTTTTTCACTTTTTGCATTTTCAGTATTAGTGGGTAAAAATCGTGTTGCTCTGATATTATGGCTCCTCTCATTGTTATTGTTCATCATCAACATCATCTTCTTCATCATTATCATCATCATCATCATCGTCGTCGTCGTCGTCGTCATCATCATCATCGTCATCATCATAATTGATAATAATAATGATAATCATAATAATAATAATAATAATAATAATAATAATAATAATAATAATAATAATAATAATAATAATAACAACAACAGCAACAACAACAACAATAATAATATTTTAAAAACCATCTTCACAATCATTCCCATCATCATGTATTCGTACTATTGCCGTTGTTGTTGTGGTTGTTATTAATAATGATGATGATGATGATGATGATGATGATGGTGGTGGTGGTGATAATAATAATAATAATAATAATAATAATAACAACAACAAAAACAACAATAATAATAATAATAATAACAACAACAATACGACTTTTTCAAACGATTTCAATAACGCAGAGTACAGGTAAAAATTATTTCCCCCCCCACCCACCTCCTTCTTGTACTAGATATTTCTTTCCTTCTGTCTTTATTTATTTATTTATTTGTTCATTTATTTATTCATTCATTTAATCTTCTTCGGGCTACAGACAAGAACTTCAGCTTGTAATATACGGAGGGGGAAAAATACCATAAACAAGAATTAGAAAACTATTAAACAACAAAATCATAAAAACAGAACCAAAAATAGCAGCAGTAGTAGTAGTAGTAGCAGCAGCAGCAGCAGCAGCAGCAGCAGCAGCAACAGTAGCTAAAATGTAAGAAAAAAAACTTTCTCTGAATTTATACATTAAGAATGATTAGGAATTGTATGTGCACGCATGTATGCATGCATGTATGTATGTATGTTACTATGTATCTATGTGCATAAGTATATATACGTATATACATATATACACACGCACACATATATATATTGTATATATATATTTATATGCATTTATATATATTTACATATATATACAT
>NC_068993.1:51279333-51281833 GCF_001194135.2 Octopus bimaculoides
ACACACACACACACACACACACACACACACACACACACACACATATATATATAATGTAAGTGGATATGTTTAAAATTTATGTATGTATATATATGAGCTGAGCGATGTCAAGAATCGTGAAACAAAGACAGCCATTGCTTTAAAAAGTTTGAGAAAGTATTATATGTTTACTTACTGTAAGTTTCATAATGTTTACTCAGTCACTATTGTTGTTGTGGAAAAATAGCGTAGACGATTATTATTTTTCATTTGATGGCGGATGATTCTCTATGTGTATTCGTGCACGCATGTGTACGCGTGTGCATTTTCTTTTTTTTTTTTGAGTGTGTCTGCTAGATGAGATTTTATGTTTGATATATCGAAAAATATATGCAACAGAACACAATCCACAGATAGAAAAATTAAATTAAAAATCTCTGAGCGTGGTAGAACCCTTCAAATTTCCCAACCTGGTACCCTCGTGTCTAAGCACTTTATAAAGTGTATTGCTCCTTTCAGGTTACTTTTAAGCTTGACAGAGCGCTAACGAACTAGCTCACTCATATATGCGTACAGTGAGCATACAGTGACGATACTGTATATAACAGTACGGTCATCGATTGACCACGTTTATTATCAATAAGTGAAGTAAATATGTGATCATACTGTACATCTCAACAGACATAGGGTTAAATAGCAACCAAAGCAACATCAGCAAGACCCATAAAAAGAAATGGGTTCGTACATTGTTCCTGTTGAATCCTGTTTCCACAGCAAAAGACTTAAAGTAGTATCTATTCACTTCAATATTTCATTACTAGTAACAACAAATCACATCAGATATACCCAACGATATTGATAATCATAAATTTACCATATACATCTTACAAGACAAAATACTTGGAGGTACATAGATATATAAGTAAATACATAAAATGAATCCAGAAGATTCACGATACAAGTAGAAGATATCGTAAATAAAGCAGAATTATGTACAAACGCTCTTAAAGCAATGTGTCGTATTTTACGAATAGAAAGAAATAATTGTTTACAAACAATGCATTAGATCTATTATGGACAATGCTAATCCGTACTGGATGTTAAATCTCACAGTAGCAACCGCAATATAACACAAAGTACGTTCAACAGTGCATTATACATCTTTACATGTATATTTACTTCAGTAACATGCCACAGCGAGATAAATAAATAAAATAACTCTTAGATATGCAAGGGACATATTTCGTTGTCTCTGTATACTTCGCCCCCACAACCACCACCACGTAGAGTCCATATCATTGGCACCCAGGCTTATACAATAACCCAGAGTAAAAATGCAGCGTAATTAAACGTATACTGTCTCTGCCTCTCATCCCAGTAAATATACATGAAGTAGTGATCCCAAACACACACAAATAACTAGTTCATCAAGAATCTAGCTGGTTCCAAACACTGCAATAGGATGTAATCTAGCAACAACAACTGCAGAGGAACAACGATTGTCACGTTCTAACCGAGTCATCCCTGACGACCTCGATTGTGGTCGCCAGGTCTACACGGGTACAGATATTGTTAGGTCTACACGGTATCGCCAGGTCTACACGAGTAAAGATATTGAATCAATATTTAATGCTTAACCCAAGGTAGGTTTTTGTTGGCCACTACTAACGTACTGAAAAATTAATTCATATCAGATGTTATAATTTGGTGATTTCTACATCCTAATAGAAGAGGAAGACCACACAGTTACATTAATGTCATTGACAGAAATGCACACTATGAAATCGAGGACCTACCAAAGCCAATACGGGGTTGAGATTCATAGCGCTACATTGCATCTACACAACCATTCCTTTCTTCCTTTTTAACTACCCCCATAGAACAACATTCTTCCTGGTTCGTAATGCTTTGCCCTACACCTGTCCTTCCCGCTTTTTCTTTCATACACTTCCTATTTTTCTTTCTCGCTTTCCTAGGCTTCTCTTCTATTTGCTTTATGTTTCTGATGGAAGACTAATATCCGAAACATTAAGACACTCTTTTTCTCTTTGAGACTTTAAACTTTTACTTTATTTATTAGTGAAAGTTTCTTCTGCCTATTGTGAGGAGTGTCTCGTTTTCAACCGTTTCACGAAGAAAAAGGATATTTCAAGTAAAGTATAACTTGGACAAAGTATACCCTGGAAGCTGGCTCTGTGATTCGCGCTTCATCGTTCAGCCGATCTCACAGCGTGCCTCACTAATGATCAGGTATGATCTAAAGTTACACAACAGCGATAACAACAGCACAACTGCCCAGAAACACTACTCAGCGTCTTCAAGAGAAAACAATGACCAGCATGGCTAAAACACACGATAATATCACCGGCAGTGATATTATCTCTACTACTACTACTACTACTACTACTACTACTACTACTACTACTACTACTACTACTAATAATAATAATAATGAGTTAGAGAGCATCCACTGTTCTCTAACTCAACAATGATAATATCAATAATAATATTGCTGTTGCTG
>NC_068993.1:51283219-51284221 GCF_001194135.2 Octopus bimaculoides
ATATATATATATATATATATATATATATATATATATATATACATATACATATATAAAAATGTATATTTACATATCAATATATTTGTATGTATGTATGTATATATATATATATATTTATATATACATATAGAGGCAGATAGATAGATAAATAGGTAGATAGATAGATAGATAGATAGATAGATAGATAGATAGATAGATAGATAGATGGATTTCTCTGTTTGTATGTGGACGTGTGGATGCATATATTTGTGTGTGTGTGTTTGTGCGCGTTCGCGAGTGGGTGCGTGATAAAAAAACAAAACGAGTGCGTGTGATTAAACGCATACTTCTGTTTGTGTACATGCGTGTTTTTAAATCCGTATGTGTAGCCAACCTTCCAATTTACAAACCTAAGTATGCACAGCTCTAAGAATATGAAAATAGTAATAAATGAATAAATAAAAGAAAGGTTAGTTATGTTAAGACAAAAAAAAAAAAGAAAAACAAAACAAAAACAATACAAAAACAAAGCAAAACAAACGTTGGTACAGAATGATAAGTAAAATAATGAGATGGAGAGGTTTTTAGGAGACAGAGAGGGAGGAGAGAAAAAAAACACTGACTGCTGCTGCTGGTATCGTCGTTGTTACCGCTTCCATTATCATTCATATTGTTGTTTATTACTGTTGATGTTGTCAAAGAGAGATGTGAATGTATGGCGCAATTTACGCTGAAAGCGACCAATTAGATGCTTGTTTGTCTATGCATCTACCTATCTCTGGCTTTTCTGCTTCACTATATTGTTTTGTATCTTTTCTACCTGGCGTTCGTTCTTTCGTTCTATGTATCTACTTGTTTGTTTTGCTCAAAATCTGGCTGTCTGATTGTCTGACTGTCAGTATACACCCCCCCCACACACACACACATATATATATATATATATTTATATATATACATATATATATATATATATATGTATGGAATTGTACGGATTCATATTTATAGCAAAGATATGTATATATA
>NC_068993.1:51285008-51285758 GCF_001194135.2 Octopus bimaculoides
AGAGAGAGAGAGAGAGAGAGAGAGAGAGAGAGAGAGAAATAGAAATAATTAGATATGTATTCATATATGGATGGATGGATGAAGGGATGGATGGATGGATGGATGGGTGGCAATATATCTGTCATTTTATCATTTCGCATATGACTGCGATTCACTTTCTTCCTTGGTTGTCTAAAATAATGTCGTGTTTCGACCCCTATCTGTGTATACTTGTGAAACTATTCAAAAATGTTGCTCGTATATATTTCTCAGTGAATAGTCACATGCAGCTTGTGTTACAAACACACACGCTCTCTCTCTCTCACACACACACACACACACACACACACACACAAACACACACACTTATAGACACACGCACAGGTGATGACTCAAATATACGAATTTTGTTTTTCTGTTACATATTACATATTATATATCTCTATAATTCCTAATTTGTGTTGTGAACTTTATATATATAGCAAGTGAGTGCGTTTCTGTGTAGTGTATGTTTGTGCGCGTGCGTGCGAGCGAGCGTGTGTTTGTGTGTGTGCAGGTATGTGTATGTGTGCAGGTGTGTGTATGTGAGCATGATTGTGTGCTTGAGGGAGAGGAAGAGAGAGAATGTGTGTGATTGTGCATAGGAATGTATCGGAAGCATACGTAAAAATGATTACTCAGCAATTTGAATTCCAAATATGTATATCTCAAATTACCCGCGCCTTTCTCTCTCTCTCTCTCTCACACACACATTCTCTAACTCTTGATATA
>NC_068993.1:51288068-51291741 GCF_001194135.2 Octopus bimaculoides
ATATATATATATATATATATATATATATATATATATATATATATATACACATATATATATATATGGATATTTTTATATGTGTGTTTGTATGCCTATATGTATATACATCTGCCAATAGATACGTACACATAGGCACATGCACACTCCTAAACACACGGGCACACATTTATACATATGTGTGTGTGTGTGTGCGTGTGTGTGTTGCGCGCGCACACATTTTTGCATTACGTTCTAAAGTGTGTATTTGAGTCTTTGAACGTATATCTCTGTGCGTGCGCACGTGCACATCTACCTATGTACATATAATTATCAATACTTGTTACTCATACCTACTTTAATTCAAATATTTGTCTAACTGGATCACTTCGAGCTTGTCAGGAACTTCAGCATCCATATTATACGTATGTACATACATAAATATTATGCCCATGTATACTTCTTTCTAGACCAGCCCCAAATACAACAATATCTGTTTCAACACAGGAATTCACATCAAGAATCTTGCAAAACAAACAGAAAAGCATAAAATACAACGTCCTTGCAGTGAGGATAGGTCTTGATACTTAATTTTCTCACTGCAAACACAAATGATGCATTGCGTATTGTACTTGCTTAAGCGCACGATCTGAAGCATGCAGGTTCGAAAGTCGGTCTGTGGATCGGTGATAGAGGCACAACATAGAAACTAAACCACATTTAGGTCTCTGAAATACCTAAAAGAGTGTCCATCAACCATTTCCAAGTAGATATTAATAGATTTTTTTTTACTGCAGGACTTTCTGGAACTTTTCATAAGGAACGCCAAATGGAAGATATTAAATTTTGCTTCCTGCCTTGATGAAGTTTAACGAGT
Organism: Octopus bimaculoides; assembly: GCF_001194135.2. Lineage (NCBI taxonomy): Eukaryota > Metazoa > Mollusca > Cephalopoda > Octopoda > Octopodidae > Octopus > Octopus bimaculoides. The sequence continues at coordinate 51,288,922 of NC_068993.1, forward strand.
AACGTAACAAGAGGAAATGCATTACAGAGACATGATATTATCAGTTGAAATAACAGATGGTCTATTGGCCTTTCATTGAGCAAATGGCCGATATTTGAAGCTCTGCCCTACGAAGATGAACTCTCTATTTTTAGTTGTTAGTGTGCTCAAACATCTTATGGTGTTCAAATTTTCTTCTTATGCAAATGTAGAGTTGAAAATGTTTCAAGATAATCTTGGCAACGCTATCTCTCATGGTTAATAAAACAGCATTGACTCGCTTTGATGAAGGCCTGGCAAACCTCGAACTAACAAAACTTCCAGATCTGCATAAAAATTATTTTAGCAAAAGAATATTAAAATTATTTTTTAGGACATTTAATGAAATCAACCTATCGAACATTAGGTTTGGAACATTATCAAAAGAAAACTTATTGAAATTTTATAAACTTTTATTAAAACAAAACACATTTTGAAAAATTTTTGAACTTTTGATAAGTTTTCCTTTGATAATCTTCGTTAAAATATTTTAATATACTTCCTTTAAATGTATTGTGAGCGTTTTATCAGTGAGTGGTTGTCGTGTGTAAAGAGATGAAGCCTCCACTGTTTTAATAAAATGCAACTATGATTGCATTGCACGAAATAACTTGCTTAGTGAAATAAGATTTTTACACTATACTTTGAAGTATTTGGTTAAGTTCGTTATTTCATATAAGTAAAACGTCAATATATGATATATTTTATGTTGATGTGATGCAGTGTCCAAATGAATTACAACAGCATTTTATAGGCTAAGTTCAACGTTTAACTGTTGGATAAAATTGCTTAAGGTATCTCTTTTGGCTCTTTACAATCTGAATACAAATCTAGCCGAGGGCGATTGTTTTCCATTTTTTTTGAGTCTATAAAATAAATTTCAAATCAAGTATTAAAGGGTGGAGGAGAGGTCAACTAACTCCCTATCCTCAACATAGCTGAACTTAAGCCCTAAATCAGAAATCAGAAATATAATTATTATTGAGTTTTAAGGTGGTGAGCTGTCAGAATTGTTAGCACATCGGGCGAAATGATTAGCGACATTTTGTCCGTTTTAACATTCTGAGTTCAAATTCTGCTGCGGTTGACTTTGCTTTTTATCATATCAGGGTCGATAAATAAGTACCAGTTGAACACTGGGGTAAATGTAATCGGCTCTTCTACCCCAAAATTGCTGCCTTTGTAGCAAAATTTGAAACTGTTGTTGTTGTTATTTGTGTTGTTGTTGTTGTTGTTGTTGTTGTTGTTGAAGAAGAAGAAGAAGAAGAAGAAGAAGAAGAAGAAGAAGAAGAAGAAGAAGAAGAAGAAGAAGAAGAAGCAAAAATACCAGATCATGGAGGTTGTTATTTCAATAACGTCATCAGTAGTAACTTTGGAACGGAGGGACGTGGTTGTGTCATCCTCGATCGTGGAAGCGAATGATATCGAAGCCTTACTCTTGGCTGTGTCATCGCAACCACTTGTGGGGATACGGAACAAATGGAGACCAAGAGACTAGCAGCTAGCAGATTTTTGCAGACAAGGAATAATGCCAGTGATAACACGTCTGTGCACCTTTAATATTAATAATGGTGACCAGCTTTTGCAGAACAAAGAAAAATAGAATGATAGAACGACAGAATGATCGAATGTTGGTGAAGACTATAAGATAAGCTTACCACAATAATATAAGGAGAAACATCCCATTGATCTTATATGCCTGTAACATCACAAACCCAGTATATATCTGGTGTCTGTGGAAGTGCATAGATCTTCAAAACTTAGATAAGAATTCGTAGAAGCCTGTATATTTCGACGCACTTTGCTGAGGATATTCTTCACACAAAGATTAAACGTCTCCCATATATATCAGCTTAATTTTTGCACCGGCTGCATCATTACTCGTCGTCACGTGTATACAAAGCTTAATATAATATTTGCATTTCATTTTTATGCTTCTCGGCTGATGATGGTTTTGCTTGTATTTTTTTAAAAATCACTCGGTTTCCACAAACACAATAGTGTCCCAGTAGATCACGTGTTTATTTTAATATTTATTTAATATGTATACCGACATGTTGGTTTTTAAATCAGTTAGTCTACAGAGCAGTACAAGAATTTTATATTGGTCTGAACCCTCTTTTATGAAGGTCTTTGATCGATTCTATATAAAAATGAATCCCTAGTGTATTTTGAAAGATCTACCTACCGACCTAACTATCAGTCTCTATGTCTATTTATGTATGCCCGTCTGTCTCTGTCTCTTTCTCTCTCTACATACATAAATACATACATAAAATTCTCTCTCTATATATATATACATATACATAAATATATACACACACATATATATACTTATATATATATATATATATATACATAGAGAGAGAGAGTGAGAGAGAGAGAGAGAGATACATATATATGTATACACATACACACACACACACACACGCATATATATATTTATATAAAATACGAAATGTATAGATCGAAAAAAAAAAGCAATAAAAAAGAACGAAAGTATTCCAATCAACGCCCAACACCATTACAGTTTCCAGTTCACTAAACAGACATCAAAATATACGTATCTATCCTTTAAAATATAATCACCTTCTTTCTTCAGCGTGTTTAATTTATTACAGCTATCTGGGAGATGGTAGTAGAAAAAATATAATACGAAAATAAGACTACTGAACATTAACTTTGTAAGGTTGAACGCTGGTGATAATTTGCATTGGTAATTAGTTCCTTCGCTCTATCTAACATTGTCTACATCTCCCTGTTCTCTATCGTGCTCTGTGTGCGTATGTATGTATGTGTGTG
>NC_068993.1:51292831-51296870 GCF_001194135.2 Octopus bimaculoides
ACAAAACACTGTCCTTTTGTTTGGTTTAGTAGAGAAGAACTCCTAATTTATTTCGTTCTTTGACTAATTTCAGACTAAATACACGTACACACACACACAAAAAAAAAAACAAGGAAATAATAATAATAATAATAAATTCATAAATATATAGAGAAGCCAATCGTTTTTGAAAGGCTCCGAAATTTTAGTATCTTCGTTTTCTACTTCTATTATTTGTTCTGTTCATTCCATCTTTCTTTTTCTCCCTCTTTCTTCCTTCCTTTCTTTCTTTCTTTCTTTCTTTCTTTCTTTCTTGCTTCTTTTGTCTCTCTTTTTTCTCTTCTTTTGTCTTCCCTTTCCCCTTTTTCTTCCTCCACTTCCTCTTCCTCTCATCCTTCCCCTCTTTCTCCTCCACCACCACCGTCACATCCTCCTCATCATCCTACTACTACTACTACTACTACTACTACTACTACTACTACTACTACTACTACAATTTTTCTCCTTTTTCTTGTTTTTGTTCTCCTTCTCCTTCTTCTTTATCATCAGCGCCATCGCCGTTGTTATGTTTCTTTCGCTTTTCATTTTCTGTTTTTGTAGAAAGATTATTTATATCACGTCTCTTTGTTAGAAAGGGACTAATTTATTTAGGTGTGGTACAGAAGGAGAGTGGAATGGTATCAAACATTCAACCTGTTAGAAAGAGCTGATAAATTTCCTTCGGTTCACACTCGTTTGTGCTTAAATATGAAGGGCAGACATCTCAAAATGGCGGTGCGCAAACAGATTCGTTACCACGTCGCATCAAATATTTAGCAGCATTCCCTTACAGTTTTCGTCGACTAAATTCACTTGAAAGACATTGGTGGACCCGGGGCTGTAGAAGAAGACATTTACCCAAAATGTGTCGTGCAGTGGGACTGAACCAGAAAACATGTGGTTGGAAACGAGTGTCTTAACCCCACAGCCATAACTGCGCCTATATGAGTAACTTAATCTGCCTGACCAATCGAATTTGCTGCCGATTAGTTTAATGTATTTCCTTCCTCAGAACAGAGTCTTGTAGGTTTTATTGCAAAATGGAAACAAAAATAGCAAATGTCAATATAGACAGGTCAGTAAGAATAAGGTATGAGTTTGCAATATTGGATAGAATAAAAACTAAAACCAAAAGAAAAAAAAATCAAAAAAAAAAAAGCATGAACATAGCATTCTATATTCTGTCTCATGAATTACTAGGATCCAGCTTAGAAAACCAGTCGTTTATTGTTGAGATGTTAGAAATGTCATAAAAATAAATGTCATATATAAAAAAAGGTAAAAGAATAAGAAAACTTTAAAAAAATAAAATAAAAATGCAAAAAAATTCCATAGTCACAGATTTTTGTCTTTGCGATTATATAATACGACTTGATCTCTGTAGAAAAAAATGTGAAACTAGCAAAGTGCATTCAGTTCTGACCACTGAATTGTTATGGAATAAAAGAATCAACAATTTGGCTTAAAGGACAAAAGAAAATTCTAGAATAAAATACAAGATATGGGCGCAGGCGTTGCTGTATGGTAAAAAGTTTGCTTCTCAACTACGTGGTCTTGGGTTCAGTTCCAAAGCGCTGCAGCTTGGGCAGCTGTATTTTCTTATAGATATAGACACATACACACTGAGATATATACATATGTATATATATAAAGCGAGCTTCTTTCATTTTCCGTCTAGCAAATCCACTCAGGCCTTTGGTCGGCCCGACGCTATAGTAGAAGACACCTGTCCAAGGTGCCACGCAGTGAGACTGACCCCAGAACCATATTGTTGGGAACACAGAACTGTGTAATCGGAAAGCAAACTCCTTACCACACAGCCACGCCAGTGACCTTTGTGTTGGTTTTTCGCTTCATTAGATATCTAGGACTATATTTCTGTTTGTTTTAAAACACCAGGCTGCATTTTAAGGAAAGAATTGGTTGCTACTTCTAGCATGTAGAGAAATCATTAAGTGGCTCATTGGCTCGAATTATATTGGATGTTGCCGTTGTTGTTCCTTAAAGAACTCAAATAAATTCCAATCGTTCTAGCCATCCTATGAGCGACGACATTCGGGTCGTTACCACGCCGCATGTTTAACAGTATCGAAGATCGCGCAACCTTATCTAATGTCTCTTTTGCCATGTTAAAACGATAAATGCCTGGCTTGAGAGAAACGTTGCTGTTATTTTTAGCAGCCCGTGAAGAGTTTCTTTCGTTAGTTTCACAACACATTTGCTTTGACATATCTGCTAATATGATTAATGGCTACATTCTGAGTTCAAATGATGCGTAGATCAACGTTACCTTTCATCCTTTCGATAAAATAAAACACCCGCTCAGTACTGCTTTTGATACCAACAACAGCACCGTATCCTCTCAAAATTGTTGTCCTGTATCAAAATTAGAAAGAATTATTATTATTATTATTGTTATTATTATTATTATTATTATTATTATTAGTAGTAGTAGTAGTAGTAGTAGTAGTAGTAGTAGTAGTAGTATTAGTGGTATTAGTGGTAGTAGTAGTGGGTGAGAGAGCAGTGCATGCCACCAAAGTGATTTTTTAATTTTATTTATGCATCCTTTTAAAGCCTAGCCAGACTCATGGGCCCGGTTTCCCGGTTTCTATGGCGTATGTGTTCCCCGCCAGCTGGACGGGACGCCAGTCCATCGCAGTTTTACTCAAGAAACAGGAAGAAAGAGTGAGAGAAAGTTGGAGCGAAAGAGTACCTCAGTACATCGCGGATTTTCTGGCTAATATATGAAAATTTATATCACAGGTTTCTGCGACTGATAGGTAATTATATCTTTTTTATATTTTAATTATTTCTGTGGAAAAATAAGCATTTTCACGCCTAAAAATTAATAAATTAATAAATAAAAAATACAGTACAGTACTGCACTGTATAACACATTAATTAAAATATACTAAAATATAATACGTCGAGTACCGTAAATGAGTAAACAAAGACTCGCACATACTGTATGGAAAACAAAACCCCTGAGCCGAGTGTGTGTTGTTGTTTGGCATTTATAATAAAATAAATATACAAAATTATAAAAAAAATAATTGCGAAATATATACAGTACAGTACTGTTTCTACTTCGCAGATTTTTACCTATCGCGTGGGGATTTGGAATGTAATACCACCATAGTCGAGGGATTAGTGCATGCAGCAATCTATGTGTGTGTAAAGGCAGTGAGCTGGCAGAAACGTTAGCACGCTGGGCGAAATGTTTAGCGGTTTTTTCGTCTGTCTTTACGTTCTGAGTTCAAGTTCTGCCGAGGTCGACTTTGCCTGTCATCCTTTTGCGGTCGATAAATTAAATACCAGTTGCATACTGGGACCGATCTAATCGACTGGCCCTCCACTCCAAAAATTTCGAGCCTTGTGCCTAGAGTAGAAAAGAATCTGTGTGTGTGTATGTATGTGTGTGCGCGTGTGTGTGTGTTTATATATGTACGTATATAAGTATGTAAGGTTAGATGTATGCCTATAAGAGAGTAAGCAGCACATGAAGAAATAGCGTTCTGTTACGGGAAAGAATGGCGAAATTTATTTTTAGTATTAAAGCTATTTCTATGAAACTGTCGAATTGGAATTGTCTGAGCGTTTTATTTCTCACTTGATACTAATATTGCAAACGTGAATTATTCATAATTACTTATAATTCTTTGTAGAGCGATTTAGTGAATCATATCTCGATTAAACTGAGGCGAGAAGTGTCCTCTTGAGTCCATGAGAATCTTATAGATAACACACCACATACACACATACGCACGCACGCACGCACACATACATCACTATATACATACGAACATATACATATATGGATATGTATATATATTATGAATAAAAATATTATTATAGAATATGTATATTTACGTACATAAATATAAATTGTATACTATGTATGTGTGTGAGTGTGCGTATTCTGTATATCTATATTTATAACTTTCGTAACTTAAACGTGGATGTCCTGTTAGAACAAGCTATACTACGGTAGTTATTAGGAGAGAAACCCTGATATTGG
>NC_068993.1:51297141-51298783 GCF_001194135.2 Octopus bimaculoides
TATATATATATATATATATATATATATATACACACACAGGGTGGAGCAGAGAGGACGGACGTTTTTGAAAAAATTATTTTAGTTACGATGGGACAGCTGCGAGATCTGGAACAGTGCAGTGACGTCCAATTCGAGGTCTGGTATAACTTTTGATTCCAAAGTTTGGTACCAGCCCATCCAGTATCGTCCACACATATATCACTGCATACCTCTCCCATCTTCGCTCCAGGAAGTAGAGTCGTAGCCCTTTCAGTCTCTCCCAGAAGCTCAGCTGCTCCATTGATGCAATCTTCCTTATGTAGCGTCGCTGACCGACCTGAAGTTCCGATATTAATCCGACACTGTAAGGTGAACACAGTTAAGAGTAAGAGTGTCTAATCGCAACTAACTGCAATGGCACCTAAAAGAATTCGCGAAACCATGGTTCACGCTACCAGATCTGGCTCGCTTACTAGTGACGGCTGTCTTTATGGAAACATTAATTTCTGATTAGAAACACGCATACAATCACACTCGAACATACACAACAAACCCGCTGGCAATACGACTCAAAACATATATTTATATATAATGGCGTTGAAGGATAATGGCCCAATTATAATTGATAGAGATATGTTTATACGACAGTCTGCCATAAATCAATAAATAAATAGCGACAATCATGTCATACTTTTGATTATTGGTCTTTGATAGTGAATTTATGTTTACTATATTATAATTATGTTTACTATATTATGATTATGTTTACTATATTTAATGGTTTCAAAAATTTGAACTCAAAACATGAAGACGGACGAAAAAAACCACTGTGCACTTTTCACGGCGTGTTAACGATTCTGCCAGCTCGGTTTCAAATTTTCAAATATTGGTTTCAAAGTCTGGCAGAAGGCCAGTAATTTCAGAGAAAGGGGTAAGTTGATTACTGACTCCAGTGCTCAACTAGTACTTATTTTATAGACTCCAGAAAGATGAAAGACAGAGTGGACCTCGGCGGAATTTGGATCCAGAACGTAAAGGCGGACGAAATGTGCTTAGCATTTTGCCCTGCCCGGCGTGCTTGTAACGTACTAGCTCGCCGTCTTCCCTCAGTATAATAATATAGTGCAATGCCATATCATATATAGCGACATTACCTTAAAATTCATTAATGTTTCCATTTGAATCATAGTTCTGATTTCAATTCAATGGGCTCCAACTTGCTTCAGAAATGTATCGAGATAACAATGGTGCCTCGCAGGAGGTCCAAGTATTTATTACTCGACAGAAGACATGATATTTGATTCTCAAGCTCAAGGGGCACTCCGTTATCATTTTCTTGCTAAAAATACGAGCACAAACAATAGGCTTGTACATTTTGTTGTCGATTAGACCGCGGTCAGTCTCAACTGAACATATCTATGATCAACGACACAGCTTCGAAGGGTTTTAATCGAACAAATAGACACCAGTACTTAAATTTTGAAGCCTGGTAATTTTTGATCGTTCTTTTAAACCGAACCACCAGGTTACCGAGTTGTAAGCAAACCAACAACGGTTGTCACGCGATTGTGAAGGACTAACACAAACACAAAAACATACATACACACGCATATATATATATATATATATATATATGTGTGTGTGTGTGTGTGTGTGTGTGTGT
>NC_068993.1:51299556-51301935 GCF_001194135.2 Octopus bimaculoides
CTCTTTCTCTCTCTCTCTTTCTCTCTCGCTATCTGTCTGTTTCTCTTTCACTCTTCCCCTCAAATATGTCTATCTATCTATTTATCTATCTATCTATCTATTTATCTATCTATCCACCCATCCATCCATCCATCCATCTCTCTATGTCTCTCTCTCTCGTTCTCTCTCTCTCTCTTTCCCTCCGTCTATCTTGCCATACGCACGGTGAATATTTCAAAAGAATAGTAACCTCAGATACCAGCTGCTGATCTGGAAGGAACAACTCAGAGTACAGAACATCGCAGCCTCTCTGTGATAATATATTAAAGGATAATCCCCACTCAAAGTTCTCTAATTTATCGCTTTTAGGGAATCAACTGAGATTTGCATACATACAAACATACATTCACACATACGTGCATACATACATACGTACGTACATACATGCGTGCATGTGTACAAATATATATATGTACATACATACAGCCATACATATATCCATACATATGTATATATGTACGTACATGCATACATACATACAGACATACATTCTTGAAACTCAAAGAAAAGTCTTACATACAGGCGTATATCTTTCATCCTTCATTTTTGCTTGTTTCAGACATTAGACTGCGACTATGCTGAGGCACTGCCTCGAGAAATTACAGTCGAATGAATCGACCTTAGAATTTAATTTCTTAAAATCTGGTACTGATTCTATGGAACTCTATGGTAGAACCGCTTATTTACGCGGATGTAAACACACCAACACCGGTTGCTAAGCAATGGCGCGAGACAAATGCAGACACAAAGGCATACACTAACGCACAAGCATATACATAGGAAAGGCTTCTTTTAGTTTCCGCCAACCAAATCCACCCACAATGCTCTAATCGGACATAGGCTGTAGTAGAATGTACTTTCTAAAGGTGACATACAGTGGGATTGAACACGAAACCCTGTAGCTGGGAAGCAGCCTTACCACACGGTCATGCCTGCGCCTAATACATAGGGTGGACCATAATGATAGGACACATTTTAAATGCTAGTATCTTGGATTATAAATAGGACATAGAGTAACGAATAGATTTATTACATATCTGATATACAGGAGTTCAATATAATATCTGAGATTTGAATATTACATCTTGGAGATGGTCACCAACACGAAGAGAACACTCACGAGCTTGCTGTCTAATATCAAGCACAGTGCGGCTTAGTATATCAACTGGAATGGATCCAATCGCCTTTCTCGCGAAGTTTGTAAAAGCACGTAAGATCGCCTTTTCGGATGGGTTCTGTCGCTTTCCAAACTCCTGTCGAAATCTTTGGGCTGCAACAATGGATCTTTGGCTGGTGAAGAATGCTTCGACCACGTATGGAATTTACTTTTTTGGAGTCCACTAAATTATGAGGGTTACCAATACCAATTGCCTGTAGAAGATAGTAAAATCTTAGATAATATGCTGAATTTATGAATATCAGTTATGTAATAAACATATATGGTACACTATGTCATTTTTATAATCCAAAATACTGGCATTTAAAAGGCATCCCATCATTATGGCCCACCCTATATATGTACATCATTTACATTTATAAACATGCACACACACATGCATACATACGTACATATATACATATATACACATATACATGTATATATGTATATATATATATATATATATATATATATATATATATATATATATATATATATATATATATATATATACATAAACATACACACATTCATTTACATCCGTATCTGTTTGTATGTGTGTGTGTGTGTGTGTAATTTTACACACCTGCCCATGATTTACAACTTCGTCGGCCCATAGGACAAGCCCATCTCATCTAGCGTTCGAGGGCAGGTTACGTCAACCACATTTATTTAGTACCTCTTTCTTTCGTTTGTTCCGTCACTGAATAGATCAGAAGAATTCGTATAATTAATGTTGTTGTTCTTGTTACAAACTCTGTTGGCCCCTTTTGTTGAGGAAGTCTCTGGACTATAAAATATGTGCCAGTAACCTGTGGAAGATCGATTCAATCGACTATAGATCTCCCTTTAAAAATAATCACATTCTTTTTATGTGCAGAAGTATACACATACATAAACGTGGGGTACACTTGTGTATACGCATGTACGTACGGATGTGTCTGTGCGTGGGTGAACTTGCATGTATGTGCATGTACCTATAGCTATATGTATGAGCTAATGTATAAAGTCCAATATATATGTATGTATATATGTGTATGTGTGTGTGTGTCTGTGCATACACATGTATACACATATGCTCATATAAATATACAAGCATATATGTATATAATTTACACATTAAACACAGTCACATATATGTATGTATATATGTATATATATATGTATGTATATGTATGTAT
>NC_068993.1:51301945-51302210 GCF_001194135.2 Octopus bimaculoides
ATATATATATATATATATATATATATATATATATATATATATATATATATATATATATACATACTTAGATATGAATATATCTCTTCATATGTATATATGTGTGTACATATAAATATATATATATATATGTGTATATATGTATATATATATATATATATATATATATACATATGCATATATGTATTTATACATATATGTATATATATACACATACATACATATATACATAAAATATGTATATATGTATATGTATATGTATATGTAT
>NC_068993.1:51302245-51306895 GCF_001194135.2 Octopus bimaculoides
TATATATATATATAGACACTCACAAGCACATACATAAGTGTATTCCGCCAGTATGTATATGTTTCTCTATGTGTTTATAGTCCAAACAAAGATAACATAGGAAAAACCGTCTTAGTATCCAAGGTCAACCTTCGAGAGAAACTGATTGCTTAATCAATAGCTTTTGTAATGGCCAGTCCTTTTAAGTTTCTATAATAACCATGTTTTCATTATTATTATTATTACTATTATTATCATAATCATCATCATCATCATCATCATCATCATCATCATCATCATCATCATCGTCATTATTATTATCATTATTATTATTATTATTATTATTATTATTATTATTATTATTATTAGTAGTAGTAGTAGTAGTCGTAGTAATATCAGTACTGTTATCGTTGGTGTTTTTGTTATTATTACCATTATTATTATTGTTGTTGTTGTTGTTGTTATTGTTATTATTAGTATTATTGTTATACATCGCTATTATTATAGCCAGTGTGCTACGCCAGCATTTCTTAGGAGAATATTGAAAGCCGACAACAAAACTATGGATTAGAACAAAAACTCTGTATAAACGGGAAACTTTTATTTTCCTAAGAATATAACTGTTGTGTCTGATTTTTATTGGAAATAAAAAGAAAAAAAAGAGAGTGAGAGAGAGGAAGAAGGAAAAAAACTGAGCCACTCTATCAAAGAGATCCAGGCCTTTTATTCTCATTCAGACAACAGTGTAAATGATTTTTCGTTGCTAACACAAGAGAACTTCACATAAAGCTGTCCATGGAAAAAGCAAGGCGTTATGCTTTTGGCTCTGATTACCTTTAACGATAGTCTATGAAATTATATTCATAGAAAATAGAAACAGGAGAAGTGATGTATAAAAGAAGGGGAAAAAAGTAGAGAAATCTTTCAAAGTTCAAAGACTGTATCGGCTGTAGTGGTTCGTATTCTTGTCTGTAAGACATTTTTATGGTTAAACTCGCTTCCAATTTTTTTTATTGTAGGTTTTCAGTCAAGACATAAGAGAACTTAAGTATTGCAATTTGCGCCATTCTTTTCGTTCTAAAACAGACAGACGTGTCTGAATATCATGACAGCTACTACTTCAGTTCAATGTAGAACAACAAATAACTATGTATCATAGCTGTTTTAATATAATATTTACTAAGTATGGAAGAACTGAAGTGTTTTTGATAAGCCCCAAGCTTATTAATCTTGATTGAGTAAATCTATGATCATGGGAATTGCAGACAAGGTTCTTTTTAACTACAATTTACTGTCTGTTCTTCCTTATTAAATACTACTGGGTTTGAATTGATGTAAATTTTCTCTTTTACGCGTGACCAATCGGTTAGTGTGTTGTTCTCATGATCACAAGATCGAGGTTTCGATTTCCAGGACAAGTCAGGCATTGTATTCTTGAGCACAAAATCAGTTCATTTCACGGCGCTCCATCCATTCCACACAGCTGTAAATAAGCAAATGTGTGACGGAATCGCATCATGTCCAGCAGGGTGGGGGATGTTGCGATCTCGATCTCCTCTAGGCAATGGCAACCGGGTAACAAGCCCCGTGATTTCTATCACTCAAGACAGGAGTACCCAGAGTTCGATAATATTGAAAAGGAAGATGAACGCTAACGAATAAACCTGACTCTCACTTTGGTTCGTAAGACTTACTTCGGACCGGATGAATTTCGTATATTTTCTAAGTTTATCCAATAATAGTGGTAAAATTTTGAGAAAGTGGGGGCTGCAAGTTGATTACATCGACCCCAGTGCTCAACTGGTACTTATTTTATCGATTCCGATAGGATGAAAAGTAAAGTCGACTGAGAACATGCAGAGGGACGAAATGCCACTGAGCATTTTCCTCAGCGTGCTAACGATTCTGCCAGCTCACCGCCTTAATTTAGAAAATACTATTCAAAGTCCGATAAGACGGTAGGCTGAGAGAAATCGTTACCTTGCGGGGCAAAATGATTTGTTGTATTTCGTCCGTCTTTACGGTTCTGAGGTAAAATTCCGCCGACTTCGGCTTTAACTTTCATCATTTCGAAGTCGATAAAATAAGTACCACTTGGGCACTTGGATCAATGTAATCGATTTACTCCTTCCCACGAAATCAATGGCCTTGTGCCAATATTTGAAATCAATATTTAAAATTCAATAAGACGGAGATCGTTAACGCGCTGGGCAAACAGCTCAACAGTATTTCCTCGGTCAGTACGTTCTGAGTTCAAAATCCTTCTAGGTAGACATAGCCTTCCATACTTTCGGAGTTGACAAGTACCAGTTGAGCACGGGGTTCGATGTAATCGAAATTCCTGACCTCTCTCCGAAATTCCTGACCTTGAGCCAAACATTGAAACCAAATTTGAAATGCGCAAGCATGACCACGTGGTAAGACGTTTGATTCCGAATCACATAGCTCTGGGTTCAGTCCCACCATACGTCGCCTTCGGCAAGTGCCTTCTACTATAGTCTCGAATCAACCAAAACCTTGTGAGTGGAGTTAGTTGGCGGGAACTGAAAGGAGATCGTTTTCTAAAATACGTGTGCGCGCGTGCGCGCGTGCGCGCGCGTGTGTGTGCATGTATGCGTGTTTGTTTGTATGCATGTGTGTGTGTTTGTGTGCGTGCGTGTATGTGCGTGTGTGTGCTAGTTTCTCCTCTACCACCGCTTGATAACCGGTGTCGGTGTGTTTACGCGCCCGTGAATAACGATTCGGCAAAAGTTACCGATAGAATAACTACCAAGCTTTACACATACACACAGAGACATAGACACGCTCAAAAAAAAAGAATTAACAAGTAGTGGGGTCCATTCGGTCGTCTAAAAAACATTTACATTATTTACATTTGAGGGATATTTGTCCTAATCGTGTATGTTGTTAACACAGAATTTCGGCTGATATACCCTCCAGCCTTCATCAGGTGTCTTGGAGAAATTTCGAACCTAGGTTCTCATTCCTAAGGTATTTTTCGATGTTATTATTATTATTATTATTCAGGTCACTGCTTGGGATCGAACTCGGAATATTGGGGTTAGTAGCCCGCGCACTTAACCACTAAGCCATATGCTCGAAAAATACCTTAGGAATGAGAACCCAGGTTCGAAATTTCCCCAAGACACCTGATGAAGGCTGGAGGGTATATCAGCTGAAACGTTGTGTTAACAACAAACAAGATGAGGACAAATATCCGTCAAATGTAAATAATGTACATAATTCCTCTTTTAAATCTAGAACTGTAAAAGACATTAAAAAAAAAAGATCTCTTCGAAGCGGTGCCCCAGCATGGCCGTAGTCTAATCATCGAACAAGTAAAAGCAAAAAGATAATATTATTTCATTCTCTGAATATCTCAAACTGATATTTGGAGTTAACTGGTACGGAATCTGCCATACTCTTTTATGCACAGCAATTTCCGTTTTGTTCCTATTTGAAACAAAAGCACTAAATGTGTACTTTGGAGTCATTTCATAACCATTAACTAACCATATTTTTCCTCAACAAATATAATTTAACATTAGAACAATAAAAGAGGAAGAATCACGCATAGATATTTTATTTCTATCCAAATTCCTATATAATTTATTCATAAATTCATTAGATATGACTAAAAGAGATAAAAACCGACTAATACGTACAACATTTGTTATCAAGATATCCCATGCCATTGTTGCTGCAGCAGCTACCGCCGCTGCTGCTACTGCTACTGCTACTGCTATTGCTACTGCTACTGCTACTACTACTACTACTACTACTACTACTACTACTACTACTACTACTACTACTACTACTACTGTGTTTGAGAAAGCACGGAGTTTATTTCGGCAACAATCTCGGCAGATGGATGACAATATTCCATGTGATGTGTAATGCTTGTCATATTGGTGCCACTGAAAACATCATATATTCTGTGATCCCTGGGTGCTACCGCTACTGGCGTTTGTGGTGGCGCTAGTGCTGCTGCTGCTGCGGTTGCTGCTGTTGCTGCTAGTACTATAAGGACAATTATTGTAGAAATGTATTTATAATTGAAATTCAGTTTTGGTTAAGAATCGTTTGCAGCATGCTATGCCAAAATGGTCTCGCTTGTATTGGGAAATTCTCATTTATTATTTGCAAAATTTATTGCAGATTTATTGTGTATTCCTTAGATTTAAAATTCTTTTTCTGTGAAATGGGTACAAGATGTAATTAGCAGATAAAACTAGACTGGATACATTTGCCATTGAGTTCAGCAAAAGAAATTTGTCAAATTGGCATTTGTACTAAATAGCTAAAATGATCAATATTTACTGCTAAATATTAGAATATACAATAGTAAGTAACTAGAATGTCTGAAAAGCCGCAATCTCAACATCAGTTCCATATATCTTAATCTCAGTATCATACATGTTCATATGCATGTATGTATGTATGAATGTATTTATGTATGTGTGTATGTATGTATGTATGTATGTATGTATGTATGAACGCATAGAGAGAGAGTTAGACAGATAGATATACATATATATAATATATGATATATCACTATATATATAGATTGATATAGAGATATATAAATATATATACGCACATGTGCATATGTTTATATATGTATTTATAATTGTATATATGTAGGCATATATATATATATATATATATATA
>NC_068993.1:51308109-51310176 GCF_001194135.2 Octopus bimaculoides
GACGATCACGACAACGTCGATGACGTCGACCACGACGATCACAACAACGTCGATGACGTCGACCACGACGATCACGACAACGTCGATGACGTCGGCGACAACGTCGATGACGTCGACGACAAGGAAGACGAAGTCGACAACAACATACGACAACCGACAACGAAGACGACGACGATGACGACAACGTCGACGATGACGACAACGTCGACGATGACGACAACGTCGACGATGACGACAACGTCGACGATGGTGTTGTTGTTGTTGGTGGTGGTGGTATTCTTGTGAAGAAGCGTTAGTCGGGTACAGAGCTGTAATAAGAAAACGGATAACAAAGAAATAACCAATTATCTTATGAACATCATTAGTTTACAGCTGTTTCGTTTCCACTTTAAGGTGCGGTCACCTAATCGGTGAGTACTTTAGTAATATATTACTGGTACCTCAGAGCTTCTGATGAAACTGTAATGTGTTACCCAGGCACACAATGGTAAGCCTACTGCAGGTTATAATGGAAACAGTTGTAAGCTAATGGGGTTCATAAAATATTCAGTTAATCCTTTGTCATCTCTCTTATATAGATGTAGCCTTTCTTTGCCTTGCGGAATGATCCCTTGTCAAGACACTGAAATCTAACTTTGAATCTTTTGATCACTATTGTCTTCTATAGTGAGAATCTTTGGGTCTCATCTGTCAACTATATATACAAATATGTATGTATGTATGAATGTATGTATGTATGTATGTACGTTTGGATGTATGTATGTACGTTTATATGTATGTATGTATGTCTTTATGTATGCATGCATGTATGTATGTATGTATGTATGTATGTATGAATGTATGTATGTATGTATGTATGTATGTATGTACATTTGTATGTATGTATGTACGTTTATATGTATGTATGTATGTATATATGCATGCACGTATGTATGTATGTATGCATGTCCATAATGATATAGATTCCATAATTGTTGTATATCTAATCATAATGCACTTCAAACTACCAAAAGACTTGCTTTCTTCAGCAACTATCAAACACGTAAAACTGCGAGAATGTGAAGTTCAGAAAATGGCCAGAATGCATATATTTTGAATTTAGGCTCAATGTTCGCAATTCTATCCAACAAGCCTCAGACACAGGCTATCAGACCAAATATTAAAAAAAAAAAAACCAACAACTTTATTCTTAAAAAACTAATTCTAGAAAATTTATCAGATTTAAGTATGGGTGGAACATTACTCAAGTTAGTATCATATCTACCAACCAGTTCTTGACGATATTAGATGAATCCCCAAGTAGAGGAATATCTTCAATCACATAAAATCTCGTTAAAATTATGTCAAGTCCGGAACAAGCAAATCATTGTATCTTAAGTCAGGTTTTAGAAAATTGTAAGAGATTCTTGCTTAAAAAATTTCACAGGCTCATTTATCAATGTTGGAAAGAGTGACAGTTCCACAAAAAATGTGGCGTGTTAACATTGATAGAATGCACCAGAAAATCATGGGAGAAATGGTTGAAACAATTACAGTATAATTATATCTTCATAATGTAATCGTAAAAAAAATTCAGTCAAATAATCTTATATTGCTTTCAGAAATTTCCAAAAATATTATATTTTGAGTTGCAGTGTGTCTTCCGCAACAAGAGAACCATCGTACACATGCTACATCTGGCGCGTGAGATTCAAGAAGAGATGAGAGTTCTTTCTGGGACCTAAGCAAAATCTTTTGATCTCATCACTAGAGTCGGCCTGTTTAGGAGACTACCACTCATTGGTTGCGCATCTAAACTTCTAAACATCATAAAGTTCTAATAATGGTGTAATCGCCCGAGAAAATTATCTCCCTTCACAAATAAATAGCTTTTCCAGAAAGTAGGGATAGTACGAAGTACAGAATGGTAACACGAGATAATGTTACATACGTATATAAATACATTCTTGCATACATACATACATACATACATACATGTATGGACGCATACATACGTACACACATGCATGCGTATATACATACACACACACACACATATATATATATATATATATATATATATATATA
>NC_068993.1:51311406-51312267 GCF_001194135.2 Octopus bimaculoides
ATATATATATATATATATATACATAGACAAGGACGTATATCAATGTACATGTGTGTACATGTGATTGCGTGTGGGTGTGATCGAGTATGTGTGTGTATGCCTGTATTTATCAATGTGTGTGCCTGTCTGCTTTTCTGGGTGTGTTTTCTGATAGTCGACTTCTCTCAGTAATTAATTATCTTTCTGAGACAAACTATTATTATACCGCCTCGCTGTATCTACATATACCTAGAATATATTTACTGCCATATATTTAAGTATCCCAGCTTATATTTCCTTATTAGGGCGCTGTGACATTATTTCTCATATTTCTGAAATACATAATTCCTCAGTAACATATCACGTGAGTGATTGTTTAATATCTCTTCCTGTTTCATTTCTATAACCAAGAAATATGTGTAATTTTTTAAGTGTAGTTCTTTTTCGTTCAACAGCGACTGAGAAGGAGTATACTTACCGAAACGTCTGTATGTTTTCTGAGGTAACTTCTTACATGTACTCAATATTTTCTTTAAGCCGCATAATTAAGATTCATTTTTTTATGTCTTTCTGAATTTACAAAGAGATAACCCTGTCTGAATCTTTAGACTTTGCAAATGGCCAGGGGTTAACTACTTCGCTTATATGCTTTCATGTGTCCCCATCTAATATATATACGGACATATACAAATGGATAAGTTTATGTATGAGTGTTTGTGTCTGTGTACATACAGACCTCTCTATATCCGCTGATATGCTTATATGTATATACATAGACACACACGCACATACACACATATATGTATGTATACACACATATATGTATGTATACACACATATATGTATGTATACACACATACACCCCCATATATATATATATAT
>NC_068993.1:51313311-51313783 GCF_001194135.2 Octopus bimaculoides
ATATATATATAATTATATATATATATATATATATATTCATTTCGTCACTATATTCACTGCGGTGGTATTTTGGCAATATAGTACACGGTGTCTGGATGGACAACTGAATTGGCGGTTGTATATACGTGCATATATATGTATGTACATGAGCGTATACGTGATTATTCGTATGTTTATGTATATATATATGTGTATTTATGTACACACACACACACACACACACACACACATACTCACTCATGCCGCTCCAAAGGCAACGAACCAGTACCTGGCCGACTGGAAACCTGTAACGAACCCACTATTACAATATTAAGTAATCCAATCATCTATAAATAGATAATATAGATACGGAGATATGCAAACGAAACAACAAGACATGACATACAAAACATCTGCACACACACACACACACACACACACACACACACACACACACACACACACACACACACACACACACACACACACACAC
>NC_068993.1:51314032-51316630 GCF_001194135.2 Octopus bimaculoides
TCTTCTTCTTCTTCTTCTTATTATTATTATTATTATTATTATTATTATTATTATTATTATTCTTCCTCTTCTTCTTCTTCTTCTTCTTCTTCTTCTTCTTCTTCTTCTTATTATTATTATTATTATTATTATTATTATCTTTTGTTTTGGACAAGTTTTAGAATTGAATTTCGTATATTAGAAAATATATCCTCATATTATCAATTTTATATTAAAACTAGGAATTATTGTAGAAATGCAACTTTAATCTTAAATTAGAATCTAAGATACTGTAAATAGATTAGTTTGGGAATAATTTTAAAAGAAATACGTTTGAATCCATAGAGGTCTGCAAGAGAATAATTCTTAGAAGAAGAAGATTCTTCATGATAACAAGAACCAATTCCTCTTTGAGGTTTCAGAGATTTATTATCAGCAGCTGTTTTCTGCTGTCATTCCATGGCAAGATGACAGAGTATTCTAGTTCCATGACAAAGAATCTGTCAGATTTGAAAGGGTTGAATCGGTGGCTTTTAGTACTCACCAGGAACAATCCAACTGTTTAACTAAGGCCCAAGAGATCAAGCACATATATGAATCTTCGCTTATACGTAGGTTTTTTTTTATATCCTGTAACGTGTCACTGTACTAATCTTGTTTATGACTGGTATTTTAGTTCATATCTACACTGCTGTATATCTTGTTGTTGTTTGTTATTACAGCTATCTGTTGTTAGCTTAAATTCTATTGAGGCTGACCAACAGTACCATAACTCCGGTGGGAGCGACTTAAAAGCTTAACACTTACAGATATAATAATATAGATTTTGACAGAAATGACCCAGTAGCTAACATTCTGAACTTCCCGTTTCATGATTCATATCTTGCTGTAGGCGTTTCGTTTATATTTCAGAACAGCACACTTAATTCTTACCTCGCTCTTAATTTATAACTTAACATCAAGGTCGAATTACCAGGTTTTTCGCGGTGTCGGATGGCGGTAGAAGTTATATACATTAAACTAAAGACATTTTTCAAAGGAAACTGAGTCGCACGTTTATCATCAGCTTAGGGCTGGCATCGACTGAAATATAAACTGGATTTAATATACACTTTAAACGTAACATTTCATTTATATTTATAACAACATTGATTTCTAATATTGCTAAAAGGGCTCGAACTTCATGAAAAGACATAATTGATTCATGTGCTTCATATGTTTTATCGTATCAAAGCTTGGTGAAAAGGTTAAAAATCTATATAAGGAATCTGAACTCTAAAATGTAAAAGAAAGAACAGCTTTTACCCAACTAAGTACACTAGTGCACATTTTTTCAAAGTGCTTCTCCTGTCTATGTTTATACTAAGAATAATTTATGATTTCAAATTTTGGCAGAAGGTCGCCAGTTATTGAGAGGAGGGGAACTTAGATGTAATCGGTCCAAGTACTTAAGTAGAATTTATTTTATCGATCCCAAACGTATGAAATGCAAAGCTGACCTCGGCAGGATTTGTATTCAGGGACCTAAAGACGGGTAACATGCCGTTAAGCATTTTGCTTGGCTTGCCACCTTATTGTCTTCTGATTAAAGGACACGTCCAGTAATTTCGATAGGGGAGTGTTTGTCGATACCCTATACATTATTTGGCGTTCAATATTTACATTATTTACATTTGACGGATATTTGCCTCATCTTGTTTGTTGTTAACACAACGTTTCGGCTGATATACCCTCCAACATCGAAAAATACCTTAGGAATGAGAACCCAGGTTCGAAATTTCCCCAAGACACCTGATGAAGGCTGGAGGGTATATCAGCCGAAAGGTTGTGTTAACAACAAATAAGATGAGGACAAATATCCGTCAAATGTAAATAATGTAAATAACGTAAATAATGTACATAATTCCTCATCTCTTAAATATATAACTCTATTATTTGACGTTTCGGAAAATATAAAAGTGGGTAAGTTGATTACATCGATCCCAGTTTTCAGTTAGTAGTTATTTTATCGATCCAGAAAGATGAAAGGCAAAGTCAACCTCGGCGGAATTTGGACTCAAAACGTAAAGATCAATGAAGTGTCGGTTAGCATTTGCCCGGCGTACTAACGATTCTGCCAGCTTCAATTAATGATTAATATTACAATTATAATTATATACAGTTAATGTTTGTATAAAGATTCCGATTTTACTCGAGGGAGACCCTGCGTGGTCGTTCGCTCTGCATTATATAGCAGCCAAATATTTCACCGTCTTCTTCTCGTCTCGCCATATTCCCGCAATAGCGAGAATAGGTTAAACGTCATCTCTCCCAGATTCTCGGTATGGCGGTAATGAACAACAGACGTAGAAAAAGATGCAACCGATTCTGTCCATTAGTTTACCTGCAATCTTAAACTGCGAAGTCGATAATGAGGGAGGACGAAGATGGTGAGAAGAGGACGATGATGAAGATTTTATTAAGATGATGGAAGCGACAACGGTGACGGTGGAGGTGACGGCGATGGCGGTCGTTGCGGATGGTAGGCGGCATGGCAATGATGGCAGGGGTGGCTGGTGTGGTGGCGGTGGCGGTGGTGGTAATGACGGCTGCGGTGGTGGTGGTGGTGGTGGTGGTGGT
>NC_068993.1:51318009-51319591 GCF_001194135.2 Octopus bimaculoides
CTTCTTCTTCTTCTTCTTCTTCTTCTTCTTCTTCTTATTATTATTATTATTATTAAGGCGACGAGCTGGCAGAATCGTTAGCACGCCAGCTCGACTCATCCCTGCCCTTCAAATTGCTCCCCTTGTGGCAAAATTTGAAACCATGATTATTATTATTATTATTATTATTATTGTTGTTGTTGTTGTTGTTGCTGTTGTTGTTTATTATTATCATTATTATTATTACTATTATTGTTATTATTATTATGCTCGAGGAAGTGCTGACGTGGGTGGTGAGCTGGAGGAATCATTGTTACATCGGACAAAATGCTTAGCAGCATTTCTTCCGTTTTTTTTCAATTCGTTGCAGTGAAGGCCGACCTGGTTTGCTGCTTTCCCCAGTGCTTGTAACAAATATTCTGCATCTTTAATACAATGAGATATCAAGGCAAGATCATCAGTAAAGTCAAGATCAGTTAAAGATTGTGCACAATGCCGACTGCTCGGGCAGGGTTTCAAAAGGCGTCCCTTTTCCTCCATACCGTCTGGGAAAATGCGTAGGACATAGTCGAGAACAATGATGAACAAGAAAGGAGCGAGTGTGTCGCCCTGTAGAACACTTGCTTCAAAGAAATCAGTCTCTCCATCAGATACAGAACATCAGTTGGAGATCGATCACACCCAACACTTAGTAACATCTACGGAAATCTGATGCCAATATCCCTCAAGCTAAAGCAGAAACGGCTACCATTTGCTGCCCACTGTGATCGAGTGGAGAAAAAGGTTATCTCATCCCTGCTCCTAAGGCATCACTCTGGAAATGTCTTCTCCAGGAAACTGGCATTTCCAGATACTATATCTCGGGACTCAGGGCTGGATATTAGAGTTCTGAACCCAGCAATGAAGAACCGTGTAGTGTGGAAAGGGATTGTCAATGAAGTTCCGAAAGACGATGATGATGAAATCGAATTTCAGTTGTGCTTTGTGGGGTGAAAAATTATCAATTGATAGCAAGGTCAGGAATTTCCCAAAAACATCTACCAAAGAGCGGATTTAAAAGTGAAAGTAGAATATAATACATTATATACGGTTCATTTTCTCGAAACCACTTAAGGTTCGCCGCGGGGCGTATTCAGTGTGATCCGGCAAAATTTTTGAATTCACTAACAATAAATATTGTAGCTCATATATATATATATATATATATATATATATAACCACGTGCTTTCCCATACCAACTCTTTCACCTATATATATATTTATATATGTATATATATGTGTGTGCGTGTGTGTGTCTGAGTGTGTGAACGTGTGTGTGTACGTAGATGTATAGCAGGCTTCCGTATGATTTTTATCTATTAAACTTAACTCATCTGGTACCATTTAACTAGTGCTAACGAAATGACACATAGCCAAAATGTCACGCATTGAATGATATCAAATCCGGAATCAGGCGGTGGCAAAGCGAACTTGTTCACCATTACAGCTCATATATACATACATACATACATACATACATACATACATATATACATACATACATATAGGTATATTTATATATGTGTGTGTTTGTGTGTAAGTATGTGTAGGTGTGGCGTATAAG
>NC_068993.1:51320335-51324365 GCF_001194135.2 Octopus bimaculoides
TTTTTTAACTAGAAAATATTGATTGTGACTTCGAATTTTCATAGTTCACGGTCCGTGCGTCGCTGGCTTGTGGGGTTGTGTCGAACGGATGTTGTTGGCCGAGTCTGTAATGACGCTCGCCCACCGCCCTCCTTCAGTCGGTCAGGCAAGGCATTTTTCCTTTGCTTGGTGGCTGTAGCGAAAGTGGTTGCTTGGTGGACAACGCTGAAAGGCATGAGGACAGATACGTTCCCCTTCGGTAGAGCTCTCATTGACTTGAAAAGGAAATTGAGAGTAGAGAGGGAAGTGTTGTCCTCGAGTGAGTTTATTGAAAGGTGGGTGAAAGTTGCGAAAAGGGCAAGCATGGACGGTACCTCTCTAAGTGTAGACCTGTGAGTCGAAGATGGGGAATTGGAGAGGGCACCAGCACTTGGGTTTTCAGAGAAATCTCGGACAGTGGGATTCCTCGATTATCCCTAAAGGCCTTCCTGTATCAAGAGGGCCATATCTCTATCATTCTCCCCGCCACTTTTTTTAACTTGTGTATGCTATGCATATGTCGCTTCTTTTTGAGTGTATACATTTTTTATCATTTCATTATATGCAAACCCCCACAATTTATGTCTGTCTTTGTATTGTCCCGCACATCCTTCGCCTTTGTGGCAAATAAATGAAATCATTATTATTATTATTATTATTATTATTATTATTATTATTATTATTATTATTATTCAGTGGGAGAGCAGTCCATGCCCTCAGTGTGACACTGGAGTAAAATACGAAGTCCACTATACCCATCATGACTCGCCGTCTGATAAGGGTACAGCAGGCACATGCATCACAACCATATGTGGAGACCTGGTGACTTGATATCAAGATAAACAGCGCATAACCTTGCAGGTAGTTTCATTTTTAGGTCGTGTAACCCATCCCGCTTAAAATGTCCCTGAATAAGGTTTGTATAAGTATGTTTAACGAAATACAAATGTTTCTAGAAGTGAATTGTTCAAGCCTCAGAGAATTCCTCTCAACACATGGCTATGATGCTCCCCAACAACTTCTGCTCGTGATCAGAGATGCACATATCGTCAGTCACCAAGGGACATGCTCAACCAGTTAAGGGCAAACAACTGACAAGCAAATCTGTGGTATTGAACAGAATATCTGCTATGGCTTTTTATTTTTATACCAAGACAAAACGTGTACATGATAGCACTTCCAATCAGTTAAGATCAGAAGCTATGAAAGCCAATGCTTGGTACTGCGTCAGGGCGTTTACTACTACTTCTACTACTACTACTACTACTACTACTACTACTACTACTACTACTACTACTATTATTATTATTATTATTATTATTATTATTATTATTATTATTTCCATTCTTACTTTTCTCTCACCACTACAGTGCTGTAAATATTCAATATCAATTACATTCACTTAAGGTTTTGCAATAATACAGCAGAAAAGCCATGATCCTCTGAAATGATCTGTACGTAACAGCTTTAATAGTTGTTGCTTTTTTTTTTTCACTTTGAAGCTATTAGTCATTGATATATGCCATAGCAAGCTCATTCATCCATTACGGCATGTATTTGGATTACTTCAAAGATATACCGCCTGTCCTGTCTTATATATGCATGAAAATGTGAGCTTGTTTGCATTTCCGATTTGACTATACTTATTATACTATTGGCCTTTACTCTAAGGCACACACGCACACAGACATACACACTCACATCTTAACATTTATACTGTACGACCGTTGAATATACTGGGTGTCGTATCTTGTTAATAGAAATAAAATTTAAGGTGGCGGCAGTTGTTTCAATCATGGCGGTGTTGCTGGCGTATATCACAGTGACACTTAATGTCCTAGTTTGAAGTTTAAAATAAATTTTCAGTATTTATTTTATTTTTCAACTGTTGCTACTTCTTCGCATTTGTTCTACGCGTTCTGAAAGCGCGTGGCTCAGTGGTTAGCGTATCGAGTTTATAATCGTGAGGTTGTGAGTTCGATTCATGGACAGGAACGTGTGTTCTTCAGGAAAATACTTTATTTCACCTTACTCCAGTTACTCAGGTGTAGAAATGAGTTGCGACGTCACTGGTGCCAAGATGTATCGGTCTCTACCTTTTCCTTGGACAACATTTGAGGCAAGGATACGGGGATACTGGTAATCATGGGTGACTGCTGGTCTTCTACAAACAACCTTTTTTGGATTTGCAATCCCATGAACATTCTTAATCGAAAGATATATCCAAAGATATACTGCCTGTTTTTTTTTTGTTCATTGTTTATTGTTCTTTGTTGTAGTTAATTTCCAGAAAATGTCTTCCACAAAAAGTTGTAGGTATATCATTTGTTTGCTTGATATTACATTGTAGATATATTATTTGAGATTGTTATTATGAAATAAGGTGTAATGTGATAATTCTTGATGATAACACTAATTACTGTATACAGATTTTCCTTTTAGCATTATGGTTGATATAAAATATATAAGTTTTTGTCAGTTTTCCTGTTTTTCTATGATTTATTATTATTATTATTATTATTATTATTATTATTATTATTATTATTATTATTATTATTATTATTATTATTATTTTGTTCTGTTTGTTTGATGCTGAGTTATATTTCGGTTGTGTGTAGTTTTGGTGTATTGTATTTAACGTCATCTCTGATTTTTATGAGGCTGGCAATTTCTGGTGTGTAAATTGGGGTTGTAGGTTTTATGTTGTCTCTTGTGATATTTTTTTCAAGTGCGTCTATAATTATTTTGCAGAACATATTTCAGTCCGTATGTTGGTTATTATGGAGTTTCTGAATTATGAAAACCTTGTTCCTGTTCTTGATAGAACTCGTTGTTTGAAGTTTCTAAAAATGTCTTTGTTTTATTCATTGATGTCCAAGTATTTTGTTATAATTAATAGCTGGTCTGAGAGAAACTGAGGTGCTTTTACCAACTTTAGTTTTAGTAGCTACCTGAATGGAGCGCAATATAATGTCTAGGAAAGGGATGCCAGGGTTGGCTTAAAGAGGTATGTGCGCATGGATTGCTTATAATGTGAAACGATTGAGTTGTGATGATATATAATATTATTTATGTTGTTAACTGTAATATTTCAGTGATGGCGCATGGATCGGTGATTAAATCGTCGGGTTTACAATGATGAGATTGGGAACTCGATTCCCGGACCGGGCTGTGTGTTGAGTTCTTGAGCAAGATATTTTATCTTACGTCACTCCAGTTCAGTCAGTTGTAGGAATGAGTTGCGACGTCACTGGTGCCAAGGTGTGAAGTGTTTAGTTTTTAAAGTATTCTGTGCTGAAATGTGGCATTGGGAAGGGAGATAACACAACTTCGCGTTTTTATCATCCTTAAGTGAGTGTTATTAGTTGTGTAAAGTCGTAACTTTGAAGGGTTGTTTGTAAATGTTGCAAATTCTTTTATTTGCATGAGTATTAAGTGCCTTAAATAAACCGTTAATCATTTTTTTTTACTTATATTACGGTTACTCGTGTCTGTGGTGTGCTCAGTCACTTGCACGTTAATTTCATGAGCAGACCGTTCAGATGATCAGATCAATTGGAACCTTCGTCGTCGTAACCGACGGAGTACCAGTCCATATTACGATAAGTCGTCACTTGCGTCGAACTAGTGTCTCTGAATTTAATTACTCTGGCCTGATATTGTATGTACGGACATTAAAAATAATGGTTTCAAATTTTGCCACAAGAGCAATAAGTTTGGGAGAGAAGATGAGTCGATTACATCGACGACAGTGTTCAACTGGTACATATTTGATCGATCCCGGAAGAATAAAAGGTAAAGTCTACCTCAGCGGAATTTGAACTCAGAAAGTAGCGACGAGCGAAATACCGCTAAGCATTTCGTCCGGTGCGCTAACGATTCTGCCAGCTCGCCGCCTTACAAATAATGGTAGAGAACAGAGTTGAATCACATCAAGAGGGAGCGCAAAAAGTGTTTGTAAAAGAAGAGGACTCCATTAAAACATTTTAAAAAAGCTTGAGAAGTAGTGGTT
>NC_068993.1:51324845-51325614 GCF_001194135.2 Octopus bimaculoides
GGGGTTCGTTGTTTTTCTGTTCTTCTCTCGTTTGTGTCACTAGAGATGTCTTCATGTTTACCATAAACTGGTTCGTTTGTTTCTTGCAGCGCATCATTTTTCACGCCCCATTTTTTCGCACCATTTATTACACATCTAATTCAAATTATTCCCTGTTTTGACTATGGGAAGGAGGATATGATATTTCATTTGTACTAACGGTTAAGCGTCGTTTTGTTTTCTGTTTCTTTTTTTCTTCTTTTGTTTCTATTTTTATAAAAAAAATTAAGGAGGAGAACGGAGGGGGATTGAGAATTTGCGTATGTTGGTTTCACGTACGCTTTGTGGCAGTCGATCACTAGTGGTGACCAGTCGGCGATTAGAGCGAACGTTAGCAATACGAGGTTTACATTAAACACAGATTTTCGGAATTCAGAAAGTAGGTTAATGTATTGTACAGGCAAGTATCCATAAAACATTTTCGTCATTTGCCTTTGGTTTTCCTCGTGGATTTATATATAACAAATGTTAATATATACTTATATGAATACATAACATACATACATACATACATACACAGACATGTATATATACATACTTACACACACGCACACACACACACACACATATATATATATATATATAGATATATGGTGTGTAGGCATATGTGTGTGTCTATATTCTTTTATTCTTTTAGTAGTTTCAGCCATGCAGCTGCGGTCATACTGGAGCACCACCGTGGGAATTACTATATATATATATATATATATATATATATATATATATATAT
>NC_068993.1:51325833-51327706 GCF_001194135.2 Octopus bimaculoides
CACACACACACACACACACACACACACACACACATATGTATTCGTGGTATTTCGTCTTTATGTTCGGAGTTCAATTTCGTGTGAGGTCCACTTCGGTTATAATCCTTTCGGGCGGGGTGGGAGCGCGATGAAATACGTACCAGTCAAGGACTGGAGTCGAAGCAATTGACAACTCCCATCCCATCCCCAACCTTCGTCTCCCCAAAATTAAAATTTCAGGCCTTGTGCCTGTAGTAGAAAAGATTGACGGTCATAACAAGGCGTCGTAATGGCAGAATCGTTACAGCGTCTAAAAAAGTTCTTTTCGTTATTTTTTTCCGGTTCCTTACGTCCTGATTTCAACTCTCACCAAAGCCTTTCACGCCATCGAATTTGATAAAAATAAAATTCCACTCAATCTTATGTGGGTGGGGGTAAATCTTATCTAATCCACTCACACCCTGAATTTCACGTATTATATCTTTATTAGGAACTATAGATATTACAAAGAATTTATATTGGGTTCAAATGTTTGCACAAGGCTTGCAAATTCGGTGGAGATGGGCAAGTCGATGGCATCGACCCCTAGTACTCAACTAGAACTTAATTTATCGACCCTGAAATGATGAAAGACAAAGTCAATTCCAGTGGATTTTGAACACAGAAAATAAAGACAGACGAAATCTGGCTAAGCAATTTGTCCGGCACGCTAATGGTTCTGCCCGCTCGCCGCCTTACAAAAAATTGATATTGGCAGAATAGTTTAACGATCAGATAAAATTAATACATAAAAATTTCAAAATATATCAGAAATATGTGGTTTATTGACTTAATTTACAATTCATTCATTTTAGCAATGATTGGAGATAGAATATATTGAACCAATAATAGATTCCATTGGGACGACGAGCTAACAGAATCGTTAGCATGCCGGGCAGATTGCTTAGCGTTATTTCGTCCATCTTCGCGTTCTGAGTTCAAATTCCGCCGAGGTCAACTTTGCGTTTCATTCTTAATGGGTCGATAAAATAAATATGATGTAACCCACTTAATCCCTTTTCCGAAACGGCTGGCCTTGTGCCAAAATTTGAGACCAATAATAGATTCCACGGTACAGATTTTTCGAATGTTTTTAACTCAGCATTTCGAAATAAAGAATCACATCACAATTCTTAAAGTGATTGTGCAAGCATCATACCGCCATCATTAGGGTGGTTTTGAAGTCTATGGAGTAATAGAATTAGAAATCTTCTGAGTAAAATGATTTGCAGCCATAAGCCACGTCTATATACTATCTGGTTTTGAATCTGACACCGTTTGATTGTCATTTATGATTCAGTGTTGGTTAAAGCAAATACCAGTCACGTACTGAGATCAATATATGGACTGTAACATATATCTGAGTCTTTTCGTGTCTCTGACTATCTGACTGACTGTTCACCTATCCCCACCCCCACATGCATACGCACTCAGATTCTCTCGCTCTTTCTCTCTCTCTCACACACACAAACACAAACACAAACACAAACACAAACACAAAACACACAGACGCACGTGCACACGCGCAACGTACGATATCATAATTTCGCTCATTAGCAAGCTGCCTTGGAGTAGAAATGAAAGAAATAAAAAGAGAGAAAGAAAGAAAGGAAGAAAGAAAGGAAGAACGAGGAAGAAAAGAAAGAAAGAAAGAGGTGTAGGGCAGATAAAAGGGAGAGAGAGAGAAGGAGAGAGAGAGAGAGAGAGAGAGAGAGAGAGAGAGAGAAAAGAACGAGGAGGAGAAAGATAAGAGGTGAATTCAGAATCATAAAGAGGATCAGAGATAAGTAAAGAGAGGAAACGAGACAGGTAGAGAAAGTAATGCAGAGAAACATTGTATTTCTTTCTCATGTAT
>NC_068993.1:51328782-51334678 GCF_001194135.2 Octopus bimaculoides
GAGATACATCTATATCTATATGGATGTGTGAGTGTGTGTATGTATGAGTGTGAAATTATGTATGAGTGTGAAAGTATGTTTGTATGTATGAATGTATGAATATATATATATATATATATATATATATATATATATATATATATATTATTTGTGTATATATATGTGTATATATATATATATATATATGTATATATGCATATATGGACATATATGCAGATATGTGTAGGTAAGTGTGTATAATATATCTATAGAGGGGTAGGAGGGCCTAGTATCGATTACATCTGCGACACAAGTTCATAGATATACAGACAAATGAGTAGTTACAATCTGTGACATATCTGGTTTTCCTCAAGAACATTAGTACGCTGTATAAGTGAATTGATTTCAAGTAAGGATCGAACCAGTTTACTGGCAATATAGAGTAATGTAATGTATCGTTTCATTTTCGTTTGCTTCTTTGTTATTTATATATATGTATATATATATATATATATATATATATATATATTAAAGGCTGAAAGATATAGTAATTTAAACAACAGTGAATTAAAGTGTGCCGTCACGTTTATGATTTTCTTTTTCAGAAGCAATTACTGACAATAGTAAGATAAATTCAAGCTAGAATCGAAACCGCTTTGCGGTGTTTTAGTGAACATCTACCACCACAAGATCCTGTCTTTGTTACGCTGGAGTGGTTTGTATGCTTCAGTGAAGAGAACTATGCCAGTGAAGAGCAAGCTTCTGGTGGGGACCCTCACGCTCGAGAGGTTAACGAAAATATGCCAGCTTAATGTGGACCGCCTTTGTTCAGATGTAAAAATAAGCTTACGTAGGGACACCGTCCCTACCTAGAACAACCAAAGTTACAGAAGCATTAATGACAATTAAAACCAACAAAATCTAGGAGAGGAAGGTCTTCCCTCAGGGACAGATATGCTACGCCTTAACGACAGTTCTGAGTCGAGAATACTGAAGAACGTTTGTAAGTAGGTTATGCTTCATGGGGGACGAAGGACTTAAGCACGTAAAGCGATTTACTGGTTGAATATATCATCTTATGATACGACCCTCCCGACCATTCTTGTTGAAGCTACTGCTGCTGCTACTGCATCATCTTCACCTTCATCATTATCATCATCATCATCGTCGTCGTCGTCGTCGTCGTCATCTTCATCATTAACAGCAGTAGCAGCAACAGTAGCAGCAGTAGTAGGATTAGTAGGATGCACATGATACTTTCACCACAGTGCAGCAGCAGCAGCAACCGCAGTAGTGGCAGTAGTAGTAGTAGTAGTAGTAGTAGTAGTAGTAGTAGTAGTAGCAGCAGCAGCAGCAGTTCTAGATGTTGTTGTTGTTGTTGTGGTGGTGGTGGTGGTGGTGATTGGAAAAAACAGAGACGTATCATTTAATTGAAAAGAAAACCTATTTGAAAAGCCCCAGTGCCTGAAAAATAAAATCAAAAAGACAAACGTAAGTAAAAATAAAAGAAAAAAATAGGAAACATGACTACAAAACAGAATCACAATAACTGTATGTCTACACAGAGACACACAGACACAAACGTGAGACACATGTATGTATATATATATATTTCTGGGGAAAAAAACCCATTCCACACGAAAAATATAAAAGATCTAATATGTGTGTGTGTGTGTGTGTGTGTGTGTGTAACCTATTGAAAAATACTAATAATGATGATAATAAAAATACTAGCATAAACAACACGACCACCACAACCACTACTATTACTACTACTAACACAACCGCCAACAACAACAACAACAACAGCAACAACAACAACAGCAACAACAACAACAGCAGCATCAGCAGCAACAATGAGAACAACAAGCAAAATAATAACGATGTTGATGATGATGATACCGCTGATGATGGTGGTTATGCTGTTGCTGCTGCTGCTGTTGACGATGATGATGATGATGATGATGATGATGATGATAATAATAATAATAACAATAATAATAATAATAATAATAATAATAATAATGATGATGATAATAATGATAATAATAATAATAATAATAATAATGATAATAATAATAACGATAATGATAAAAATAATAATATTAATAATAATAATAATAATAATAATAATAATAATAATGATGATGATGATGATGATGATGATGATGATGATAATTTCGTCGATTCTTGCATTTCACTTCACCTCCGCTCTACACCACAACGTTAAATGGTGTTATATTTATACACTTGTTGATGTTCTTTCTTCAAACACAATAGGAAAGATTCTAACGTATTGAAAGCCTTCATGCAAATATATTCAGTGAAGACGAAACAAAGTTCAATAAAAATGTCTGCTGCAGGTTTTACAAGTGCTTCCCCAGTTTGTAAAGAGGCGTAAAATAAAAATAGGTCACACGTGTTTCTGTTTTTTTATGATTATTATTATTATTTTCGTTATGTTCATATTCATTCATAGTGATGCACTAGCACACATACGTATATATAAGTATTACATACATACACACACACACACACACATATAAGTATGTGTTTATATGCACACAACACAGACATATTCGTATATGAATGTATGTATGTATGCATGAGTGTATTCAGAATATCTGTAAATATATCTTTATGTTGTAGTAATAGTGTTCGATGAATTATACTGAGCCGTAATAATAAGGTAATCTAATAGCCATGTAAGAATATACATGCATAAATTGCAATTATTACAACGACAATTGTATAGTTTCCCCTTTGAAGTTATATTCCATTGTATTATGGGATTGCTTTCACCTCTGTATTTTAGACCAAATATATTTCGATAATGAGGAAGAATTGATCTTGATTCGATATTTGAACGAATGAGAATGTTGCATATGTTATGTTTTAAAAGCGGTTTCAGTTAGTATTCTATGCAATATATGAGTGACTGACAATCCGAAAATGTTAACTTTAGTGGTAAGTACCAACATTAATAGAATTTCTTTTCCTCTTGTTAGCACGCAATAAATTTAAATTGCAATCTTTGAAACATAGTTCTGTGTCGGTGAGGTTCTAATTACAAACTAATTGGAAATATAACTGATATTCTAGGTTTACTATACGTACGTCTTATCGTACATTGCTTTATCCGCGTTGGTTGTTTTGTGCTGTTTTTTTAAACACTTTCTTTCTCTTTCACATTACATAATGAATATTTATAGGAACGTCTCCGGGATTTCACCTCTGGACTCCAGCTTTGATCTAAACCTCAGAACTCTACCTGTATTACATTAGATAACTTTTACTGCTTTTGACACAGGCGCAATCTCCCGCGAAGATACTAGTCTTTTCTGTGACTGTTTCTTTGTAATTTCCTTACCCGTTTGTTTCTCCTTCTCCCTAACTTGTCCCTTCTTTTATTCCCTTAATTCACTCATTTTTCTCTTTCTTTTTTCTACTTTTCTTCTTTTGTATAACTCTATTTTTTGCACACACACACACCTTTATTCTCTCTCTTTCTATATATATATATATATATAGACATATATAGATACATGCGTATGTATATGCGTGTATGAATATCTGCACGTGTGGATAGATATATAGGTAAACAGACAGACGGATAGACAGACAGATAATTAGATAGATAGATAGATAGTTTTGCTTGGTACGTGAAGCCAACAATGTACTTGATCTATATGCATTTCGAAAAACCAAAAATGCTTATATTTGCTTCATTTTTGTCAATTTAAAAACAGTCACGTGAGGTAATATGGTTCTGTACAACCTAAATCTCTCTTTAGTTACGGTTATCTTATACTTAAGTTGTCGATATTTATGCTCAATTGAATTGTGTTGAATGATTATAAAATTACGTGGATATCTATTGTTTAATATATTCAAGCTGGGCTACAAAGTAATTTTCGCTTTACAGCTCGTTAGCAAGCAATTTTCATATCAAAGGCAGGTTCTATATTGTTTAACATCGTTCACATCTGTGCAATCACGTTGTTACACAGAAGGATGGAAACGCATAACCAATATGAAAATTTGCTTCAATGGGAGACTTTTCAACCGCAGAAGCATTCAGATCACTAAGAAACTCAGCTCTTAACAGATCATTGGGTTACAATATGCTTATACTTGTGGCGTGCAGACTCACATATTAGAAGCCTTTAGGGCTTTCATCTAAGCAGCTAATTCAGTTTCTAATGGAATGAGTTTGAGACTCAGCGCCAAAGAAGCTATGGTCATTTCTCAATGACACGCTGCACGGATCCTCTTTTCTATACAGGTATCCAGGTAGCATCATTTCCTATAATAGCTCAATGGACAAAAAGAATATAAACTAACAGAGATAAACCTCGGTTAACTTTGGAAGATTCAGAAAGAGACATTTTCAATATCATTCGTCATACCGTTGCCTACGTATACCAAGCAGCCTGTGTTTCTTATACCCTGTAAGAGTGACACATATGGTACAAGTACAATCGACACATATAATGTTTCCAGATGATTCTTTCACTCACCAGGAGAGAAAGAGGACTATTTGTTTACTTCAACAAAAACGTACGCTGTCAAACCAATTGCAGTAGTCTTGAATTCACACTGTATAGATATCACCTGAGTCGGCTCGGACATGTAGAGTGCATGTGTGATTCATCACGCTCTCTCGTATGATTATGTACAACCCACTACACCATAGCCAATACCTGGTTTGATGACCAAAAGCGTAGTTCGAAAACCAACTAAAGTCTGTTTTGGAAAGAAGCAACCGTAATTCTTTAAAAGCGGCAGACGTCATTACCAGTAATGTTGAAGAAGCAACGCATTCGCTATTACAAGAGTGGCGTCAGCTTTGCATTCTACGTTCAAATTCCACTACGGGTGACTTTGTTTTTCATCCTTTCATGGTCGATAAAATAAGTACCAGTCGGACACTGAGGTCGACGTAATCGTCTATCCCCTCCCGTTATGCTGTCCTTGTGCCAAAATTTCAAACCTTTATTGCAAAGATGGTGGGCAAGTAGAGCCATTAGAACGTTGGAGAATATATCTTGCGGTATAAGTTCCAGCTCTATGCATTCTGAGTTCCATTTCTATCAAGGACAAATTCGCTGTTCAACTTTCCGGAGTCGATAAATAAAGGAGCAGTCAAATATTGGAGTCTATATAATTGGTTAAGCCCCTCTCCTCAGACTTGCTTGTCTCCTGCCTTAATAACTAACAAGTAGTATTTACTGGATGAAGAGTGGTGTGTTGGCAGAGTCGTTTGTGTCGGAAAGAATACCTTGTGTCATTTGCTCCGCTTCTTTACGTTCTAAGTTGAAATCTTGCCGAGGTCAACTTTGCTGTTTATTCTTTCGACGTCAATAAAATAAAGTAAGAGTGACGTCAATTAAGTCCCTTCCCCCAAAATCGGTGGCCTTTTTCCTAAACTGGAAACCATTATTACAGGAAAGTAGCAGTGGACACAGGAATACCCTTGGAAACCCCAAGCACATATTTTTCGTACCCCATCTACAACCGGAAAATAGACACCAAGGATAAAGATGTTTTGTTCTCAAAGCATCCACGATTAAAGATGTTTAGTATTATATTTGATGGACATCAATGAGCAAACGTAAGCGTGAATGAATATCTATGTCTATGTATTTATTTTCGGCTACATGTGTGTTGTTTATAATGGCAATATTGGTGTGTCTATGGTTATGGACATGAATGTGTGCATGTATGTATGTATATGTATTCATGTGTGAATATATATCGGTGAGTCTGTATGTATATATGTATGTAAATGCATCTTTGATTTTGTTATTCTATCTGTTCATCTTATATTATTCTGTCTACTCTATTGAATTTAATTTATAGAGGTATCCCCAATAGATAATTTTGGTGGTAGTGGTTGTGAATGCGGATGGCAGTT
>NC_068993.1:51335506-51336019 GCF_001194135.2 Octopus bimaculoides
GTGTGTGTGTGTGCGCGCTCGTGTGTGTGTGTGCGCGCTCGTGTGTGTGTAAGAGAGGGAGAGAGACAGAGAGAGAGAGTACTCTCTCATTCTTGTGTGTGTGTGTGCGCGCTCGTGTGTGTGTATGTTTGTGCGTGTATGAAGGTGTGTCAGAGAAGGAGAGAGTATGTATGTAGTTGAGTGTAAGAGGGAGAGAGAGAGAGAGAGAGAGAGAGAGAGAGAGAATAGTTTATATATTATGTATGTGTGTGTGTATATGTGTATTTGTGTAAGAGTTTATAAAAGCGAGGGAGGGGAAGAACTAGCGAATATTTTATGTATGTGAATCAACCAGTTGGTGTAAGCGAGATGGATAAACAAATAGGTAGGTAGATGGAGAGAGACAGACACACAGAGAAAGAGAGAACGAAGGAGGATAAGATATGTTTACATATATAAATGCATAAACACACACGCACATGTATATATATATATTTATATATATATAAACGTATGCGTTTGTGTTTGTATATA
>NC_068993.1:51339283-51343504 GCF_001194135.2 Octopus bimaculoides
GTGTGTGTGTGTGTGTGTGTGTGTGTGTGTGTGTGTGAGAGAGAGAAAGAAGAATGAAATGGGAGTGCTCAATACGTAATAGGTTATATGTTTTATTTTCTTTTTATTAATAGTAAGGCTGAGAGTTTCTCTCGCGGTTTGCGTTTACACCTCTGGAATCGTCGGTTGAAGATCGCAGTGGCGTGAAAATTTCAATCGCTAGACAAAGCTCTCTGATGTTCTGTTGATCTGATGAGCTAGCTTTCTTTATTTGCTTTGATTTGTGAATATACAATTGTATTGTATAACGCCGTTAAAATTTCGCCATGACATTGTTTCCAGTGTTCGATGCTACTTGGGTTATTTTGAGTATCCTGTCTTATGAGTTAAAATGGGTTCCACTCGTTTGTCGATCTCTGTAGGATAAAAGTCAAAATTGTCCATGACAAGATTTGAGCCAAGGAAAAAACATAAGGCATTTTGACTGACATTGTAAAGGTTCTGCGAAACAGCTGTCAGCATCTTGTTCAAAATAAAAATTTTAACTTACACAATCAGGTTGTTGTTGTTGTTGTTCTGTAGCCCCAGGTCAGACCTAATCCCCGAGACATTTATTCAAATGTCAGTCATTTACGATCATTCAATCTCATCTCTCTCTGGCTAACATTAATCCAACTGTATTTTGTTAAAGTTGGCAGAATGGAAAGTGAGGGTGATTTAGCTGCTATTTGTAGCAGAACCAAGGATCACAACCAAATACAAGCTCCGTCATTGGCTCGAGAATGCCAAATAAACAAGAAAACTCAACGTTGTGGAAATGCGAACTCAAGATCTTTCTGTGGCCGTTCTATTACACTGTTCTATTATCGATCCAGTTGGTTTGAAGATTTATGTTGCTGTAAATATGAAAAATATCGGAATATTTGAACAGCGCTCTTGAATCTTCGATGTGTTTATTTACAGCTGAATAAGAAAACTTCAGTTCTTCTCTCAAGAGTCGTCTCTGAACTTCATTATCTGTCTGCATTAAAAGTTTTGGTTTTTCTTCGATTGCCTAAAGACTGCTTAATTCTCTTTGACAGGTGCCAGTGTCCATTAGAGATGTTCAACAATATAGATACGCCAATACAATATGCCAGTGTGTATAGCTAAGTGATGTTCTTCAGTCAATTAGTTGCATTACATAGATTTCGTATCACTTAGCGAATACAGATATTAGAAACATTAGCAGCTGTTTCTTCTCCTTCTTCTTATTTATCATCATCGTTGTTATTGTTCTTCCTGTTGTTGTTATTATTATTATTATTATTATTATTATTATTATTATTATTATTATTATTATTATTATTCGTCTTTCTCTTCAGCATCCACTCGTAGTTCTTTTACTTCCACTACTTCTTTCTCTTCTTAATCGTTTCCCCTTTAGTTCTACATCTACATCTACATCTAATACTTATCACTATTATTATTATTATTATTATTATTATTATTATTATTATTATTATTATTATTATTATTATTATTATCATAGACTTTATTATTCTTATTCGTTGTTATAAATTGTTTCCGTCCCGCTCGCCACCCAATCGTTGTTCTTTGTTTATTACATATCTCAAGATTTGTATCAGCGAAAGATATCTGTGAATCTTTAGATGTAGACATACACGGCTTATTAAGGAAATGATACGATGTAGCAACGGCCGGCCGAGCGGGTAAGGAAGAATCCGAAAGGAGTCGATAATGCTACTGCTGCTTTGCTTCACGAATCTCTTGTAGTTAACGTCTCCTTACACGCCGCCATTTAAATTTAAATCAATCCTAGCTTCAAAGTTACCTCCCCTGTCAAGCCTGACAAGTATTTTAATTATCACTAATGATTGTATTCTCTCATTACTGGTGTAATGTTAATTAATTAAGCATTCCTTTCGGTTCAGTACATTAATTGTCTTAATCTTCTGGACTGTATTTTACAGTGTTGTGTGTTGTTACTGAAGACGGTAAGAAACCTGTTTCAGAAGATAGCAACTTTACTAACAGCTGAGCATGGATATAAGAATCTAACGAGGTATGTAGTTGTTGTTACTGTGGTTATTATTATTATTATTATTATTATTATTATTATTATTATTATTATTATTATTATGAAGGCGGCGAGCTAGCAGA
Organism: Octopus bimaculoides; assembly: GCF_001194135.2. NCBI lineage: Eukaryota > Metazoa > Mollusca > Cephalopoda > Octopoda > Octopodidae > Octopus > Octopus bimaculoides. The sequence continues at coordinate 51,341,426 of NC_068993.1, forward strand.
AATCGTTAACTTGTAGGACGAAATGCTTACGTTCTGAATTCAAGTTCCGCTGATGTTAACTTTACCTTTCATCCTTTCGGGGTCGATAAAATAAGTACCAGTTAAATACTGGGGTCAATGTATTCGACTCGTCCCCACCTTCCTCGACCTGCCTTTGTGGCAAAAATTTTAAATAATAAATGTTGTTACTATTATTATTATTATTTTTATTATTATTATTATTATTATTAGTATTATTATTATTATTATTATTATTATTAATAGTAGTAGTAGTAGTATTTAGACCCTAGGCCATCTTGCTGGAATAGACTTGTCAAAACGATGAGACTACATCAACCATCCAACGTGTCCTTCCTTTTTTAAACGACACTGTATCGTGTGAAGGAGGGTTGTGTGCTATTTCTAGCATACCAGACAACCAATAGTGATTCTTTGACTCACTTGTAGTGGTCACGATGTTAGGGACTGCGTATATGGTGTCGTCACTCCTAAAATATTGAGCTGTTTAACGTTGTGGAAGGAGTAATGTCTGGAGAAGTGGATTACTTACTGATGCCTACTCAAACACTGGGTTGAATAAAATCGACTACCCCAACCCCAATTTTAGACCTTGCTCTTATAGTAGAAAGGATTGTTGCTGTTGTTGTTGTTGTTGTTGTTGTGTGTTGTTGAAGGCAGAGAGCTGGCAGGATCGTTAGCATACGCCTTACAAAATGCTTAACGATATTTCTTCTTTGGAGGCCGAGATAAGTTACCATACTGAAGCTGATAGTATCAACTAAATTCCTGCCACCACATTATGTGGCTTTGTGACAATGTCAGAAATTATGATTGAGAACATATGAATCTCGGCTAATCGGTAGTAGTGCGACTAGGATTGGAGAAGCAAGTCCATCCTGACAAGCAGTGATATCTGTTGCTAGGCGGCCACTTTCCTCTCCGTTTCCGTCTAATAAATTCCCTCACAAGGCATTGATCGGCCCGGGGGTTACAGTAACAGTCACTTTCTCATGATGCCTTGCAGTGGGACTAAACCCAAAACAGCTTCTTGAACCCAGATACAGCTCTGTGCCTATAGAAAATGCTCCGCTCTGTTGGTGACTCGAACTCACAATCTCTGCTTATCCCGATTTGTGAATAACGCAACACGGCTACTGCAAATAATTACGGTGTGCTAACCGTTTATGTCTTTGACGCAGATAGTTGGTCTTCTTAAATAATGTTTATTGTTACTTTTATTTTCGACTTTCCTCTTGTGACAATGTTGCCGAGATTTCTACCATCTCCGATATTCCACTGCTTAGAAGGAGTTTGAACTTTGGCACGAGTACGATGTCTTAAATATTTGCTGTGTGCGTTATAGTCATTTAACATTGTCTCCGGCACACAACTGGTAGTTATGTTTGAAACCCAGAGGCTAAAAGCAAAGCAGGACGAAATGGGCCTTAGTTAACAGATTATAATAATTATTACAAATTATTTTAATCAATGTCCTAAGAATTACGCAACGCATTACATTGACTGTTTCCTGAACGGACAGGCATTTACTCCACTGATTCAATTTCATATGTGAAGTGTGTGTGTGTGTGTGTGTATTGGTTTTATGTGTGAGAGTGCATATGTGTGTTTGTATGTTTCTACGCAAACCCGCTTCGCAACTGGTGATGTCTTGTTCGTGTCGAAAGTACTTAACGGTTCTGATAAAAATACCCAATAAAATAAGTATTACATCTAAGTACCAACGTCGATTTTGAGCGATCAAATCATTCATGATGGCACCTCCCTCCAGCATAGTCGAAATCTAATCCCCAAAACAATTTAAACAGCAACGGTTGCGACGGAGATTCGAAACTTGTTTCTATGTGAATGAATGTTTAAAACTACATCCAACAATCGACAGAAGTTCACAGCCACCGAGTCCAACAAGCAACGCTTTTTTTTTTCAATTTCTATTTGTAGAATTGCTTTTAGAGACTTCCATGAAAGCCGCGAGAAAACAGTTATGTTAGTAAGGAGACAAGAACATAGGTTTATACTCAATAATTTCTGAAATAAAATAACTTTTATTACTTCGTTATC
>NC_068993.1:51343980-51344838 GCF_001194135.2 Octopus bimaculoides
ATATATATACACACATATACATGTTTGTGTGTGTATGTATGTATGTATGTATGTATGAGTGTGTATAGCTATGTAGATACATACATAGAAAGATATATACTCGCATGTATGTATATATGTATATAGTAACGTCTATGAGTCTATGATATGTATGTATGATTATATGTGTATGTTTTAAGTTTGCATGTATGCGTATGTATATATATATACTCTACACACACACACACATATATACATTCAGACACACATACACATAAAGATATATATGTATACAGATACACATATATAGACATATACATACATACATATACATATCTTTATACATACATACATACATACATACATACATATGCTTCGCTTATATCTAAATTTCAGGCACATACATACATGTACACATAGATATACCCGTATCAACATATCTGTTTCGTATTGTATTATTATCCCCCACCTAAATTATGTAAGCACGAGTCAAAACAGAATCCTTCTACCTTCAGAATCCAATCAGCATTTGATGTCACCGAATATCCAATTATTGGGAATCTACAGAAGATTTTAAAACAACAAAATTCCTGATGGGTCTATGTACACTGCTTACGACATACATACGTGCGTTTGTCCATACTTACGTGTATACATAATTTCATGCATATATAGAATATGGCTATGCATAGGAACACTCGTGCGCGCAAACAGACGCATGCATAGGCACACACACACATACACACAGACACATCCTCACACTTCCATTTACACACAGAGAGGCGCGCACACGTATGTATATTTGAATGGAGAGACAGAGATAATGATAAATAGATAAATGGATAAAAGCAGACAAATATATATATATGTGCATATGTA
>NC_068993.1:51349104-51351604 GCF_001194135.2 Octopus bimaculoides
TATATATATATATATATATATGTGTGTGTGTGTATATATATAGGTATGTCAATGTGTGTGTGTGTGTGTTTGTTCCACCAATACTTAACAACCAGTGTTAGTTTGTTTACGTCGTCGTAAAGTAGTGGTTCAGTGAAAGACACCGATAAAATAAGAACTTTGCATAAAAAAAAACATAATTACTGGGTCGATTTGTTCCGCTAAAACCTTACGAGGCGTTGCCCCGCCATAGCTGCAGTCCAGTGATTAAAACAAGTAAAAACATAAAAAGACGAAGTTACATTACATTATGCTACATGAGTATACGTCATGTGGCACATCAACACTGCGCTACATTAAACAGCATTACGATACACTACATCACACAATACTCTATCACACTGCATTTTATTATTTTACACTATGGCGCCAGACTGGCAAAATCGTTAACACATCGGAGAAACTGCTTAGCGGTCTTACTTCCGGTTTTACATTCTCATTGTAAATATTGCTGATGTTGAAAGTTTGTCTTTCATACTTTCTGAGTCGATAAAAAAAGCATTACCATTTAGGCAATGGGATCAATAACCGACTGGCCCCATTGCCTCTAAAATTGCTAGCCTTGGGTCAACACTTGAAGCCATTATATTACACTACAGTACGTGGGGGTGCTAAAAAAGTTCCTGGTTTCATGGGTGTCACAAAAGGACTGGTTGGAGGCCCAACTTTCCGAGTTCTTTTACAGTGCTTAGAAAAGCCGCTGCAATAAGTGCTCGAATCTGAGAGGGGAATATGTCGAATAAAATCATTACTAATCCTCCTGTATTATCTTTTACCCAAAGCTAAGAACTTTTCAGCACCCCTTCTTATATCACATGATGCTACACGACACTACATGGTGTAATACTTATAATATTACACTATTATGTCAGAAAAATACTCCAATTCACAACTTACTTTATACGATTACGCAACAGTTCAACACAATTGTCCATAGTTTACTGCAATGCAGTAAACGGAGAAGATATTCTTGGAACTGAATAAGATTATTAGCATTGAGGTTAGATTGCTTGCATGGATTATACATGAAGAATTATTGTAGTGTTAAAAGACAATTTTCACGTAATGTTGTGCCTTCCTTTGATGTAGAAACTTTTAACTGTAATTATTGCAAATGATATGTATATATTGTTTTGAAGTAGAAACGCTATTGTCAGAGGGACAGCTTGTCTGCTGGAAGAAGAAAAACTTTGGTCTTTCTTCTCATCCTACGATGCACTTTGACTGTCTAAGATCAGCGGAGGGACTAAAGAGCAGTTTCTAATAGACACAAAGAATATTGAAAGACTGGAACAGAAGACGTAAGAACTTGGAAGTAGCCTGGGCAGATTAGAAGGGAACTTATAATTCGATTCCCGATTCGTGAATGATGGAATGAATAAAATTATTTGGATTTGTTAAACAACGCCACTGACTTTACTGAACGCAGCATAAAAAGATGGCTGCATGAACTGGATGTGTGAAATTACACCACCAGGGGAGTTACTGAGAAAGATTGAAATGAAAAGAAAACTCTCCTGAAAAGAGTTTATCACTACAACAGTTTGTTATGCGCACGATTCCTTTAACATTGGTCTTAGGAAGAACAGATATTGAGTATGATTTTAAAATCTTATCCAATACAACAGTTCAATAGATACACTCGCCACTCAGTAATATGACACAATTCATGTTTTACGCAATCACAACCCAATAATAAACTCCCAAAATATATTTTGCAAAATATATTTTGCAAAATATATTTTGCAATATCATTACTCAACAAATGAATGCAGTTTGTAATTCACACAATCAACACCTAATAAAATAATGCAACACAGGCTCTTAAATAAGTAATTCTCGACATTATAACGCCAACATTTAACATAACTTATAATCAATGAAGTTGCAAGCCATTAAAAATATGCTACAAACTCATAACATGTTAAAGTACACATAACACAAAACCTTCACCACTGGTTCTCAACAAGGGTTCATATGCCCGCTGGGAGCCCGTATAAGTTTTTTTCGGGGACCATAAAACAAAATAAAAAGCTGATTGGAGATGCATAGTGGTATTCTTAGGGGTCCATGAAAATGTATTGCTTTAGATGTATTTAGAGCAAGAGAAAACTAGGTGTTTTTCTTTAACGCTTAGTATAATTCAACAAGTTTCCGGCCACTGAAACATGTTGTCTCAGCCAGTTGTATTGCAAACCTACACAAGTGGTGCAGGCGTGGCTGTATGGTATAAAGCTTGCTTCCCAACCACACGGTTCCAGGTTCAGATCCACTGCGTACCACCTAGGGTAAGTGTCTTCTACTATAGCCTCGGGATGATTAAAGCCTAGTAAGTGGATCTGGAAGACGGAAACTGAAAGACGCTCGTCATATACATACATATGTATACACACACACACGCACACACACACACACGCACACACACACACACACACACACACACACACACACACACACACAC
>NC_068993.1:51351717-51353712 GCF_001194135.2 Octopus bimaculoides
CATAACAAAAACACCAGGACTTACAAATATATATAACATACAGAAAATTGCACTACTGGGTACTGCACACATTCTACGCAAAACACTTTCAATACAGTAAACATAAGAGCACCACAGCAAACCACAGCACATACCCAAGGCGCACAGAGCTGCGCTCGGTAGTGAAGTGAAAGCACGTTATAAAAATAAAACTACTGAATAATAATAATAATAATAATAATAATAATAAGAAGAAGAAGAAGAAGAAGAATTGTACGGCTTCATCTCGCTGTCTATAGAGGCCTAACCATGAACTCCTCAGAGAAAAATATCTCCATGTTGCATATTAGAATTTCAAATACAAGATTATTAATCTTTATTATTCTTTTGTTTTACATATTTTTTTGTGCTTTATCACTTTGGTGGTGTCCTAATGGCTCTGGTAGTTTCACAGAAAAAACAGAGAGAGGCTAAGCTGGGTGAACCATGACTCGTGACGCTAGCTGACATGACAGTATAGTTGAGAGTCACCGTTGGTAACCTCGTAATTCAACGTTCGATCCAACCGCTTGGAGCTCTGGACAAGTGTCTGTGGTTATATCCTTAGATATCCCTATGCAACGTAATTGAAATTTGATGGACGGAAACTAAAATGCAGCCAGTCGTGTGTGTGTGTGTGTGTGTGTGTGTGTGTGTGTACAAGCATACTGAAATAAATACATAGATGCAAAAGAAAGTACAGTAAGCAGTATTCGAATACCAAAGGTAGAGTAATTTGAACCCATAATGTAAGTAAGTGGAGGAAATGCCGCAAGCCTTTTTACCCATCACGTTAATCTTTCTGACAGCTCGTGGCCTTATATTTGTTCTAAACTAGAACACAAGGCCAGTAATTTTAGGGATGAGTTGGTAGTGGATACCATCGATCGCAGTACTTGACTAGTTCTTTATTTATTGATTCAGAAAGGAAGAATGGCGAAGGTGACCGCGGTGGGGTTTGAACTCGGAACGTAGAATGCCGACAGAAATTTTGTCAGAATCTCTAACGAATCTGTCAAAATAACGATAATGTAGTTGGCGAATCTGTCAAATAACGATAATGTAGTCTTCTCTTGTTTTGTGATGATGAGTTCCAGTAATTTCCATATTTAGCCAAATCTACACAGCAGGAGAGTGCAATTGCAACAACAAAAACAAGCAAAAGCGACACTCAACAATGACATTAGCAATGAGATAGGCTCTCATTGTGATCTCACGATATGCTTCATCAAGGCAGAGCTATTACACTTATTTCACTAATGAATGTTCTTGGAGAGAGAAAAAGAAAGCGAAATAAAAATGGGTGTAAAAAAATAAAAGGGGATACGGATAATGTAAAGAGTAACAGGTGGTGATCAACCGAACCATTGCAGTCAACAGAGCTGATCACCTGTTGATAGAAAGCTGTGGTCATGTAAAGTCATGTGACTCATTAAATATGGCGACGCTGTATTGCATTACTTGCGATAGCTAGAACACACCAGCTATCGCCATCGCCATATTAAATATGCAGATAACAGCACGCCAGATCTGTTTAGAAACACGTGATATACAAGGAGACATAGAGACACGAATGCATGATACACATGCACACATACGTGCAGATGTATATTCACATGCATGCCTATGTACAAAAATCAGATATATACTTATTTGAATAATTTAGTATATTTGCTGGGGTATATTAGGCGCATGTGAGTATATGTATGTATGTGTATGAGTGTGCGTGCATGCGTGCGTGCGTGCGTGCGTGCGTGCGTGCGTGTGTGTGTGTGTGTGCGTATCAGTGAGTATATGCATCTATGCTTACATACTTAAATAAATATTTAAATATTTATGTAAATATTTATGCGTATATGTATATATCTGTGTAAAAATACATGCATACATACTTTTACATATATATACGTATGCATACATACATACATACATACATACATACATACATACATACATACATACATACGTACATATATA
>NC_068993.1:51356452-51356922 GCF_001194135.2 Octopus bimaculoides
TATATATATACACATATATATATATATAAATGTGTGGGGGCTAGTGCACATAGATACATTTGTGTGTTTATGTAGACTAACATTTGCCCAGAACAGAAAAAGCGGAAATAATTTGGAAAAATCGTCCTCAGCCGTCAATTCAATGCCATGGTGATTTCGACATTTATTCCTTGGATCACTGCAACTACTTGTGTAAGTACCGTTGGAGATAGAAGAAACGTAAACGTTTTCTATGTGTATATACATATACATGTGTGTATGCATGAGTACATGCATGTACTTTTGTGGGTGTCTATATGAGAGTATGCGAATGAGTGCGGTGTATGTATATATGTACTTTTATCGGTCCTTCTTGGTTGAGTATATATATTACAAACTTCTACATATCTCTATCGATATAGAGACAGACACACGTGCACGTAAGGGTGCACACTCACACACACACTATATATATATATATATATATATAT
>NC_068993.1:51357102-51363370 GCF_001194135.2 Octopus bimaculoides
ATGTAGTAGTATAACGCTCGGGAATTCAAAAAGTCTTTAACGTTTCAAGCCTACGCTCTTCCACAGAAAGGAACTCAGAAAGAAACAAGGTGAGAAAAAAATGTGTATAATGGTTAGCGACGAGATTTGTGGGGAGGAAGCTGGACGATCTCCTTAAATTGGAGATCCTATTCGAAAAGTTCCCCAGAATAGAATACTCTGCTGTATACTACGATATGCCATGAGACGGAGTTTTAAATGGATGGTAGTTTAAATTTCCCCCCCAATTAAGGCACCAAATTTCTTTGTTTATATAAACATCGAATCTTAACCTGGATACGTATTTTGTAAACTTTGGTGTTATCGTCGTTGTTGTGTAGAAGAAAGGTCTGTTCGAGAATACCTTCGATCAAATCTGATTGGGTGATAAACATCTAATCTAAAAGGATGTGATATCCAGTGTGTCCTACATTAGCGCAGATTCTGACAGAATCAACAATAAAAACAACTGAAGCAATTTAATCTTGTCGATTTTAAATTGTCAGCGATGCTTCTTTGACCTTGTGGTATCTTGTAGGCAGGGGTGTTGGCTTTTCGGAAATCCAGATTTACTTCTGAGAAAAGGTATTTCGTATTTTTCTCTTCTGCATCTTTTGCACTATATAGTAAAGCATTCTTCACCAGGAATTTACGCTCCACTGGCATAGCTCGGAGGGGTATTGAGGCTCAGAAGCCACCATTCCGTAACACGGATTAGACTTTGCAGGTCTGCCAGGTTTTTCAGTACCGAATGAACTAATCCCGTTTTGATTATTCCTCACCGCTTGCGCTAATCTACAGATGTGTATTTTCGTTTTTAATGAAATAGATCAAAATAAAAGAGAATTTTTAACAGTCTTCGTTTGTTCTGTGTGTTATGGCGCATGTATTGAAATCTGGTTTCATAGCACTCAAAGTGCAGTTAAAATAAAGAAGCAATAAAATAGAGTAACAAAACGTTGAATGAAACATAATAAATTGGATTCATTCGTTTTATGACCGCCTGATTGTTTAACATGATTTAAAACCACGGAGTTAAAGCTGTTTGGCGACAACCAGTGTACGATATAATAAATTTATAAGTGACTCTCTTGACACTACATTGTGAACACAGCGTAGTCAATGCTGCAGTGTTGAGCTTACAATGAGAACGAAACATGTCTGAAATTGCTTCCCTTCCTTGCTAGTATGAAAGATTATTTGTAATTTTCTAATTTCAACGCCGATCTAGTTGTCGGTGTTTTTTTTATACCTTTTTAGGTAGCGTATTTAGAATTATGTAGTCTTTTATTCATACTTTGAGATCGTAGGAGGTGATTTGAACAAGATTTTGTTGCTTTACCTAGCAAATTGCATTCTGATACTCTTAGCCCCAAATCAGAATTGATCAAGTAAACCTATAATTAAATCACCGCATGATCATTCTGTTGAATTATATAGCTCATTTTAAATTGTGCAATGTCCTTCCGTTGTTAGAGCCGCATATTGAAATTAAATCAAATGAGCCCACAAAGTTTTCGTTGTTGGATAATAAACAACACCTTTGCCATCCTTTTCTTGTTTTACTGTTACGTGGAGGGCAAAGATGGTAACATTGTAGGTGGTGATTCAAACAACAATGGCTGTTGTGTCTAGCAAATCGTTTATTGAATATATTAGTTTCGAGTAAGCATTAAAATACAATTATTTACCTCTTGTTCAGCTTTGGTCGAGCATGCCTGTAAATAAAGGCATTGCGTTCTTTGTGTGATTATTCTGTCAATTTGTATATCTCAACTTATATTGAGCAATACCCTTCTTTTATACGAAGGTATGTTGTAATTCCAGAAAAGTCGGCTGCATTTAAAATTAGGTCATAGAGCCTCGATACAGTTTTCCCAAGACGGGAAAATGAGCAACGTTCTTTGCTCGTTTTTCTCGTTTTTAAGACTGGCGCGCAAAGCCAGAACCTTTAAGCTTCATACTAGATGCATTTTTTCATTTAATTAGTTATAAGTAAATACCGCTAACAGCTTTTTGACGTTAAATAAATAATTAAGAACGTCATATTTAATATATTTAAATTAAAATTCTTAATACAATTATCATAGAAAATACTCGATGACAAAACAAACAAACAAAAAAAAAAAACGCAAATCGTTGGTCAGAACGCTGTCTCCGAATGAGCTGAGAAAGTCTATCTGCTGGTGCTTGAGTGGCGACGAGGCTACGTGTTATTCTCATGTGATAGATTGTGAGATAATGATGTTGGTTTTCCCCGTAAAACGTTTATAACTGCATATTTGGACCATACGATTAATTAAACATTGTTGATCTATTTGATAACGCAGTCATTCAGCATGCAACGGAAGCGTTGTTCGATTCCCGTAGATCATAAAATCTTTTCTCTGTCTTAGGTTGTTCTCGTAAATGTCTTAAGATGTGATATATGCATAACGAGTCGTATGAAATAGTTTCTTGACGCTTCATAGGAGACAATGTAAATATATTATACGAACAAAATACCCATATATATATCTGTATACCATAAGATGGGCATGTTGTGTGCATATGTTTCCCCATTTCTATATATCTAATAATTAACGTTATTTATATTTTATCTATGTTCACTCACGCACACACGAAAAATAAAAAAAATAACACGAACACATGGTTGCCTGGTTATGTGTGCGCATGCTTTTTGCATCCGTATTTTTATGTAGCAAACTAAGTATACATACATATACATATATACATACATATATATACATATACATACATACATGCATACATACATACATATATATATATATATATATATATATATATATATATATATATATATATATATATATATATATATATATATATATATATACAATATATATATATATATGTGTGTATATATATATATACATACATACATACATACATTCATACATATATATATATATGTATATGAGCGCGCGCGCGCGCGTGTGCTTAATATGTATATGCACGCACAGACATTTGTACAAAACACATACATACACATTGTTGCTTAGTGTCCACCTATTCTTATGTAGCTGACTGTATACGTGTATGCGAAAGTGTCACAAAATATCTTTCGTTTACGAACAATATATACCTATACAATGCATTTACTGAATCTCTATCATTGTTTCTCTCTTTCTCTTTCTCTGCCTTTTCTTTGTCTCTTCCTCTCTCTCTCTCTCTCTCTTTCAACATACACACACACACACACACATATACATTGATATCCACACGCGTTGCCTGCAACTACTCCAATCAAATGTATTTGTAATCTTGAAAGACACTTAACCATCACTATCAAGTCTTGTTTATTTTACGTTGGTGTCTTTGACACGATTTCATGTCATTACTAGAGCTACAGAGACAATAATAATAATAATAAATATAATACAGAAAAGCAAAAAAAAAAAAACACACTATCTTCCTATTTCGCAATCTCTCTATATCTGTTTGCCTGTCTGCCTGTCTCTCCTTTTCTCTGAAGCTTACATCACACATTGAAGTGAATGAAAACTTGCTAATGTCTTCGGTCGTAAATCTACTGGTTAAAGGATGAAAAACAACATGGAGGTTGACGAAAGCTACAATATCAACAAAAACAACAACTACAACAATCCAAGCGAATTGAGGAACACAAAAGTACAACAAGAATAATACCCCGCGATCGGTGAAAGTATTTTACGACAAACAACAACAACAACAACAGCAACAACAACAATAAAACAAGAATTGCAACAACAATATTATGTAGCGCTCCGTCGGTTACGACGAAGAGTGTTCCAGCTGATCCGATCATCGGAACAAGCTGCTCGCGAAAGTAACAGGCGTACGTTTAATGTTGTTGTCAGGGAGACACAGCGTGACACAGATTGTGGTGAGGCTGGCCCTTTTAAAATACAGGTACTACACATTTTTATCAGCTGAGAGGGACTGGAGCAACGTGAAATAAAGAGTCTTGCTCAAGGACACAACGCTCCTACAAGTATCCAGTTCACGTCTTTACGATCATGAACCGAATATCCTTAAACCCCAACCCATGCACCTTCTCATTAAAACCACCACACCACCACCACTACCACCACCACCACCACCACCACCAACAACAACAATAATAAAATAATAATGATGATACTACTACTACTACTACTACTACTACTACTACTACTACTACTAATAATAATAATAATAATAATAATAATAAATTCCTATTATAATAGGTGCCTTAAGTATAATAAAATAATATTCAGACAAATACATGACAAAAACACCAGGACTTACAAATATATATAACATACAGAAAATTGCACTACTGGGTACTGCACACATCCTACGCAAAACACTTTCAATACAGTAACCATAAGAGCATCACAGCAAACCACAGCACATACCCAAGGCACACAGAGCTGCGCTCGGTAGTGAAGTGAAAGCACGTTATAAAAATAAAACTACTGAACAATGATAATAATAATAATAATAATAATAATAATAATAATAATAATAATAATAATAATAATAATAATAATAATAATAATAATAATAACATGGACAGCAACAACAACGAAAACGAAAATTTCGATAATGACAACAATGGCGACACGTAAAGACAATGACAAAAACAGAGACCACGGACATCGACAATAACAACAAGAGTAATAATATCAATTGAGATGATTATAGAACAATCAAGAGTTAAACCAAAATCATAATACCATCAACAACAACATAAACCGAATCAGGGGCCACTGACAGAGCCTCTACATCAGTGATTCTCAGCCGAGGTCCATATGACCCTTGGGGTCCGTATAAGAATTTGTGGTTAATGTTTATATGCAATAAATTGGTTTACTTCAACGATACACAATATAATTTCAACATTTTTTAAAATGCAATTCCTATTGATATTTAATCATAAAGATATGATTTCTTGGAAACATCGAATCGTTAGGAGCCTATATCCAGGTGAAATAGGCATCAAAGAGTTCCATAGGTAAAAAAAAAATGGTTGAGAAACACTGCCCCACTCGATGGTTCAATCTGCTAGATATAGTAGGCGGCGAGCTGGCAGAAACGTTAACACGCCGGGCGAAATGCTTAGCGGTGTTTCGTCTGTCGCTACGTTCTGTGTTCAAATTCCGTTTGTCTGTCCTTGTTTGTCCCCTCTGTGTGTAGCCCCTTGTGGGCAATAAAGAAATAAGATATAGTAGCTAAATGTCTCCCAAAATCTCATCCTATCTTCTTATCAAGACAAGGTGAGATGTGGGCTGTAAACAGAAGCAAGTATTTAACACTGGTTAATGAGGCCATTGATAAACTACGTCTGAAAAAGACAGGACGGTCATTGGTGGAACGCTTTTGGTTATAGGTGACCTCGATGAAAGCTGATATTGTGGTTGTCGATGGATTAAATATCGACAGCGATTTGATCAGGAACGACAACTATGTGATGTAGATAAAACCTACAGAAGTAAGTATGGTATGTTATATGTGATTGCATTGTCATTTATTGATTGGATTGGATTGGCTGAACTGCCAAAAATACTGCGAAATGTAAACAGACTCAGGAAATACCCCCAGGGAAACACTGTAGACGTTATAACCTCTGGAAGAACAGCTATAGTAACCAAGAAAGCTCTTTACTAACGTCAGAAAACTTTGTAAGTGTTTGGAAATGTATTGAAAACTTAGGTGAAACCATCAGATAAATCAGAATTGTATTTGTCAACAGCGACAACGAGGATAACCACGAATATTTCACGAACACCAACAGCAGCAGTAGCAATGAGGATATACGTTAACTGTGATAGCAACACCAATAAACAGTGATCACAACAATCGTAGCAACAAGGTTAATTTGAGGAAAAAATAAAACTGTAACAAGTTAACGTAATTAATAATAGCAACACCCGCTAACATACGTGTAAACAACAATAATTCAGAAATAAGGAAGACGTTAATAATGACGGAAACGTCAACGTTGTTGTCATTATGAGATATGGATGCGTTAATAGCAGCAAACGACGATGAAATTATAAACAAGCGCAACAACATCCAGAAAGAAAAAAAATAACGAATAGTCCAATATGGATAGAAACAAAGACAAGGGAATATCGTCAGTAACAATAAGCAACATTAGTGGGCATCTTAAATTACATAAGGAAAGACGATGTTAGTTACATAAATTTCTTTGCCTGGATTTGTTGAATCCCTACTTTCTAACACTAACATCAATATATATATA
>NC_068993.1:51363779-51371081 GCF_001194135.2 Octopus bimaculoides
TATATATATATATATATATATATGCATACCTTGTGGTAGATCTGAGAACAAGGTGGATAATGATGAGCTGGAGACTGTAGTGGGAGCGGAAACATCTCAAACTACGCGTGAGTTAGCAGCAAGGTTTGATGTTTCGATTCCAACTGTATTGGACCATCTGAAACAAATCGGCAAGGTAAAGAAGCTGGACAAATGGTTACCACATACACATAAACTGAACGAGCATCAAATTACACGTCGTCTTGAAACTAGCTGTTCTTTGCTGTCACGGCATAAAAGCGAACCATTTTTGCATCGTATTGTTATGTGTGAGGAAAAATGGATTCTTTTCAACGGTGGTTGGATAGAGACAAAGGGTCAAAACACAACCTCAAAAAGAAAATTCAGCAAAATAACTAACGGTGTCTATTTGGTGATCCAGCGCTGGTGTCATCCACTACAGCTTCATGAGACTTGGTAAGTCAATTACAGCGGATGCATACATCAACCAATTGGATGAAATGATGAGTGAACTTGCAATTACACAACCGAGATTGGTCAATAAAGACAAGCCAATTCCCTTGCAAGACAATGTTCGACCACATGTTGCACAAAGAACGCTACTCAAGTTACAGGAACTGAAGTTGGAAGTACTCTGTCATCCACCATGTTCACCAGACTTTGCGCCAACTGACTATCACGTTCTTCATACATTAGACAACATTTTGCAAGGAAAAATCTGCAAATCTGAAGAAGATGCAAAAACAGCCTTTCGTGATTTCTACACCTCTTGCTATCAAGAATTCTTCGCACCTGGCATAAATAAGCTCCCGATAAAATGGCAAAATTGTGTTGATAATTTAGGTGCATACTTTCATTAACTGCATTGCTTTTTTTTTTAGATAAAGTAAAATAAACTTTTTGTTCAAAATCGGACATTTCATTCGTAATGACCTGATATATATATATATATATATATATATATATATATATATATATACATACATACACGCGCACGCGCGCACACACACACACACACACACACACATACACATATACATATATAATTACATGGTATGAACCTAGCAGGAAATATGCAATCAGACAAATTTGGAGATCCTTTGTAAATATTTCTTAACTTAGATAGCTTTTAATCATTTTCTTTCTTTTGTTTTTCTCTCTTCTTGTGTGTGTGGTGGACTACACAATGATTCCTAGATCTATTTTATTCTTGTGGTCTCGGTAACCAAAAATAGCTCTATTTTACAGTTTTTGGTACTTTTCAGTGCAGTGTGTCACTAGACACAAGACAATTCTGATAAATAAGTTAAATTCAGCCTTTTATTAAGTTACTAATTAAGAGGATGTATGCAAGTTTAACTAGATGTCAATTAGTTTGTGCATACAATCCATCCCACCTACGTCACTTTTTTACACTCTCCTAAAATCCAACACACACATCACGAATTAAGGTCTCTACTACCATCACAACTTCTACAACAACTACTACTACTATTACAACTACCACAACCACCACCACTACTTCCGTCACTGCTAGCCTTAGCGTTCATCCATGCCATCAACGCAACTACTGCCAATACGATCGCTGGTTCAGTACCAACAAAACCATCACCGCCATGACCACTACCAAACACGACTGTTCATTACAACCATCACCAATGCCACTAGCACTATCACTGTCGTGACTACAGGTCACACTATTATCACCCCCACCCCCAGAGCCACCAAAACCATCATCGCTACCATGGCCGTTACCACCACCTCCACCACCACAAGAATTTAGTAGCACCGCAGCCATCAATACCACCACTAATAAGACTTAACAGCTTATAATATTAGGACCAGACGACAACTACTACAACACACCCACGTCATCACAACTCCACACCACCACTTCTACTACGACCATTACTACTCCTAACAACAACAACAGCAACTGCATCCATACTAAGCCGTAGTCTTTAACACCACTCTACCAACATCCGTGAAATATGTTTTCCCTCACAACGTTAAGTGTTTATCTTTAATTCCTTTCCCTACCTCCACCCTTCTAATTTCCTGTGTCTCTCTCTATTTGTTCTCTACTCCTAGTATCCTCCTCAGTCCACGATCAGTCCGTCTGATACTCGGAAATTGCCGGGCATTAAAGGACGTATTTTAAGACACTTCCGGTAGTTTCACTTTAACCTACAAACAGAAAAAGAAAGAAATTCATACAAACTAACAAAAACACAAATAAAACAAAAAAATAAATGGAAATCTCATCAAAAATTTAATATGAAAACCTCTCTTCCTCCATCACTACCCAACAACAATAATATTATTGTATGTGGCCGTTGCGTTAGCTAGATATAGTAACCGAATCGCTTTCATTTTATGTCTTGCAGTAAAAAGAGAGACAATTTATAATATATTGTAATCGTACATTTAGTTGACTATTTTATTTTAATGGTCTATGGTTTTTAAGTTCTATAGTTCATGGGATACCAATGTCCATTTTGGTAATTCTTCTCTTGTTTTCTATATTTTATTTGTAATTTTTATGTTTCATAGCTATTTGTGTGTGTGTAACCATTTGTGGTTGAGATCAATTGTTTGTATCTATATTTTGTAACAATAAGTAGATGCGGACTTGATAGACATATTGCACTAACGATGCGCCATTGCTTCCTGTCAATTAATTGCGACGCAGTGCTTATGTTGTTAAAGCTGTTGACACCGCCGATTGAATGGTATCAATCAGGTGTCGAAACTTTAATGATATATATTAGGCAACTCAGGATGGGTGGTACATGCTTAATGTACTTGTTGATAACTGTGACCCATCTATGCCATTTTTTCATCGTGGTTCTAATTTGTCCTTCCCTAAAATTCTAGATCTTAGTAGGCACGTAGTAAAGGTATTCGGCTCATGATCGTAAGTCGTTAGTTCGATTCCCCGCTGCGCTTTGTGTCCTGGAGAAAGGCACTTTATTTCACATTAATCCAGTCCACTCATGTAGCAAAAATGAGTTGTATTCGTATTTCAAAGGGCGAACCTTTTCACATTCTCTGTCATGTTGGATCTTCTCGAGACGTGCGTTAAGGGTACACATATCTGTGGAGTGCTCAGTTCTACTTGTATTTCAAAGTCGCATTCTCTATCACCTTTGGATCTCCCTGAGAATGACATTAAGGGCACAGGTGTCTGTGGAGGGCCCAACCACTTGCACGTTACTGTCATTAGCAGAGTGTTCTTTCGAGGATGGGATGGACTTCAATACTCATCGTCCAAAGCGAGAGAGTGCCAGTTATGTTAGATCTTGTGGGGGTCAAAATTATTAAGGGAACGTTTGGTTTCTTAGTTTATGGTGTAATTTTATCATATATATTATATCATACATGAATAGATATTGCATGGGTCTCCTTTATTCTGTTTCTAATTCTTGAAAGAGTTTTATTTGCTTATGGATTTGCAGTTTATGGAAGTTTTGAAGCATGTATTGCATCGAAGAAAAAAGACACAAGCGTCACGGATGGAAGACATTTGACGACAAATCCTTTTACAAGGATGACCGGCCAATAAACAATAGCAACTGCAGCAAAACTTTGGCTCGTGAAAATATTACTTATTTGACGGGCTTCTTGTAGCATGAAGGTTATAACCATAGCCATCAAATTGGCAGATGAAATTTTCTTTGATCAAAGCAATTCGGGAGTATTGTTGTTGGTGTGGGTAAGCATTGAAGTTAACGGTGGTACTGCGGCTGCTGGTGATAGTAGAGATGGTGGCTGTGGTGATGATGGTAGTGGTGATAGTATTAATGTTTGTATTGGTGGTTGTGGTGGTGGTGGTGGTGGTGGTCTTGATAATGTTGATGGCGATGGCAATTGTGATGGTGTTCGTATTCGTGGTAGCTATAGTGATATTGTTGATATTGGTGGTAGTTGTGTAATGGTGGTGGTAGTAGTGAGGATGGTAGTAGCGACGGTAGTAGTAGTAGTAGTTGTTGTTGTTGTTGCGGTGGTGGGGGTGCTAGTGGTGATGGGTGTCATGCTACAGGTGGTGATAGTAGTGGTTGTAACGGCGAAGCTTATAGTGACGGAGAGGATAGTCTTGGTGATAGTGGTGATGGCATTGATTGAGGTGGTGGTGATGGCAATGGAGGTGATGACGGTAGAAGTGGTAATAGTAGTGATTATAGTGGTGGTGGTGGTGGTGGTGGTTTATATATTAATATTTAGCAATTCATTTGTGATATAACAGATATTTATCTAAATGAAACACGACTCTGCGATTAAGACATTTTGCATCGCAACCATAGCGTTCCGGGTTCAATAACGGTGCGAGAAACATTGTGTAAATGAATTCTCACCGTTTTTTCTCCTAGTTGACCATGGCTCTGCAATTATATAAATGTTAATTGTGCATAAAACTCCAAACACACATAAACACACACATACATACATGTAACATTGTGTGTACGTACGTACGTATGTATGCATGTATATATATATATATATATATATATATATATATATATATATATATATATATGGATATATAGTTGTGTATGAATAACTCATATTATATATATGTTTGTATATATATATGTGTGTGTGTATGTATGTATATGTGTATATGTATATGTATATATTGTATGATTCATACAATCACATAAATTTGTCAACCTGAAAATTGTCAGCAAATTAAAACCGTTTATATTTATAGCCTTTCAGGTATACACATACTAAATACTCCCTTGTGAACAGTCATCGTTTAAATAAATACTTCAGCATCATTCACAGGCAAATAATTAGATGAGACATTCAAACTATTTATCCCATCTAATTGCGAAATTAAGTGTTCCAAAGACATACTCTGTGCTTCATATATTCCTAGGAACTTCCTCTTACTGGATTTCTATGTATGTTGGACATCAAAAATATATTTACAGAGTTTCAAGACAAACTAATACCATCTAATAATTGCCTCTATTTTAGACGCAAAAAAGCGTTTAATTTATTGGTTTCAGATTTTGACATAAGGCCAGCAATTTCGTGGAAAGGGTTAAGTCCGTCATATCAACCCAGTGCTCAAACGGTACTTATTTTATCGACCCCGAAAGAATGAAAGGCAAAGTTGACCATCGCGTAGTTTGAACTCTCTTTAAAACGTTTACTATATTAAAATTAATTTCAGTTTTCGTGGTAGAAGCAAATAAGTAGAATTGTTAGAATTTCGAAAAAACAAACAAGAAAAAAATTATTTGAGTTCAAATCTTACCGAGATCGACTTTGCGTTTCCTTTTTTCTGGTCTAATAAAATAAGGTACCAGTGAATCACTCGGACCAATGTGATAGCTATCGCTTCAAAATTGCTGGCTTTGTGCTATAGTTTGAAACAATAAGATGGGGTGCAAGCAGAATGTTTAACACGCTGAACAAAACGTCCGCAACATCTCCTCCGGCATCACGTTCTGAGTTCAAATTCCTCATTGGTCGAATTTGCTCTTCATCCTGTCGGGGTCAATAAAATAAGTGCCAGTACAACACTGGGCTTGACTAGCGCTTTCAAGCCTTGTAATTATAATTTTACGCTAAGGTGCCTAGTTGGCATAATCGTTAATGCGTTGGACGAAATGCCTAGCGATATTTCTTTCGGCTTCTTTCGTTGAGTTCAAATACCGCCGTGGTTTACTCTGCACTTTATCCTTTCGAGATTCATAAAGTGAAGTACTACTCGTGTACTGGGTGGAGATATCTACTTACCTTTACGCCTTAAAATTGGTACCAAAATTAGAATTATTTCACGTTTGTTAAATTTTCTAGATTTATTTGTTCTATAATTTGTATTTGTAGATTTGGCAACGTATTTTAACCCTCCTTTCAAACTGCTCACTTTTACAAGTGAAGTAGAGCATGGTGATACTGCGTTAAATATTTTATCAAATGATAAGGAATTTTTCGGCATATGTTACTGATTAGGCTCCTTGTAATTAAAGGTGGGCGGCTGGAATGCGTTTTTATATATACTAACAATTACGTCAGAAACACATGAGTGTTATATTTAACGTTTTGTATCGGATGTAAATAATAATGATAATGATAATAATATTAATAATGATAGTAATAATAAAATACTAGAAAGTAAGAAATATAAGATGTTGTGGGACTTTAACATTCAGACTGACAAAGTAATAGAAGCTAGAAGGCCTGATTTAGTAGTAGTAAATAAAGAAAAAAGAAAGTGCCAGATAATTGACTTTTCAGTCCCAAATGTTGAAAAATTCACTTTGAGAGGTAAAGAAAAAATTGTAAAATATCAGCAAAGTATGAAGACATTGGTTTCAGTGTTGTTGAAGACTTTGAAGATATTTGATGTTTTCTTTATCTAAATTGTACCTATCCATGTCATGTCTTGGGAATTTTATAAGCCATTTTCTCTGCATAGTGGTTTGCTAGTATGGTTGGTTATATTACTTAGCCTATCATATATAGTTCTATTGGTTTACAAGTCTGTTTCATCGTGCGATCCTTGCACGAGCTATTCGTTGTTCAATTTGTATCACAATACGTAAACTGTTTTTGATAGTTTGGGATCACAATTATTTGAAAAGGCTACAACAAAGCAGAAAGAATGTACGTTACGTAATATATATTCCTTAATAAAACTAAATTCTTTTTCGTTTGACTTGTACTTCACATCATTACGATCTTCAAACGAAAATAACATCTTACGGTATTTAGTTTAGATTTAGATACAAAAGAGGAATAAGTTCATTCTTCTGTCTATGGCTACAGTTTAAATTGGCGAATTTCTATTAGGGATTTGTCTACGTTTGCCATGATTTCATTTGCCAATTCATTGATATTCTATTTTTCGCTAGGTCTGATAGAAGCAGCGAAAAATATCTCTGAAATAAAACTCTGAAAGCATGAGAAACATTAAGATATTGTTGTTCGAGATGCATCGGTTCTCACTGACAAAAAATGTTAAGGATGGAACTTTTTATATCATATGACTTCAATTCCAACATTGATACGGAGCCCAGTAAAAACAATGTACAGGCATGGTATGTCGACACATGATTTAAGTTTGTGCTTAAGTTTGTGTGGATGTCTATGTTGACAAAGATTTCGAATGCCTTTATGGAAGCATTCATCATATGAGAATAAATACTCAAAGCATTTAGAGATGAAATCCAAATACGAGTTAACACTCACACATAAGCGCGCACACATGTATGTATGTATGAATGTAAATATGCATGTGTGTATATATATATATATATATATATATATATATATATATATATATAT
>NC_068993.1:51371478-51372250 GCF_001194135.2 Octopus bimaculoides
GTCTTGCTGATGCCCAGCATCTTGTAGCTTCTACAGTGTGTTAAGCGTGACTGTACTGCGAATTCTCTGCATCGAACATTAATGATCGCACCATTACCCGTTGTTTCGACATATTTCTATCAGATCAGTATATTTTGAATCTTTCTCTCTCTGTGCTTCACAATACAATCGTTCCAGCGAATACAGGTTTGAAAAAGTAATTTACTGTTGAGGGTGCGGGTTTTTGAAAATTTTAGCAACTGTCAAAGTTCGTCTTTCAGGTCAAAATATGCAATAATCCCTTGGTTAAAAAAAGTTTACTAAGCAAGCAAAGACCACCAAGTTCAATCCCAGTGCAGGGAGCATTAACGCAGAAACTTTTCCCATATGTTTGATTCGAATAATGCTCTGAGCGACACGAGATCTAAAAGAAAACCTGTTGGGAGGTCTTTAATTTTAATCAGAGAACCGAGTTTGTAACATACTGATTCAAATTATGCCAAAGTTACAGCAATGTATGAAATTTAGATGTACGTATTATACAATGAGTATCAATTTATGTTGAATAACCAGCTAGAATCCTCATCAGTTAAATCGATAGGTAGCTAGTTAATGCCCCTACAAAGTATGTATGTATGTTTCTTTTTATATGTAGAAGCATACATATTTATATGGAATTTTATGTGTGTGTATATATATATATATATGGATATAAATAGATACGTACATATATATGTATAAAGATGCAAATATTTATATATATGGAATATATATATATATATATATATATATA
>NC_068993.1:51372260-51372669 GCF_001194135.2 Octopus bimaculoides
ATATATATGTATGTATATGTATGTATATATATATATTATATTTATATAAAATATACATACATACATACACAGACACTGACATATGTATACATACGTACATGCGTATTTATGCTCACCTTAATATTAGATGGATTCCACAATATTCTTTCAGATATTAACCATAAATTTTGAATATTGTGCACCCATTCATGAAAAACGCTCATACCTTTACCCGTATAATTTGACTTCTTGTTTTTAATATATGTCGAGGTATTCACAGATTTATACAATCTTATATACAATTAGACACCCGTATAAACGCACAGGCAATATACAGAACCACTGAGGTATACTCGTATTAGCAAGCTGGAAAATAAATGAAAGCATGTAACATGTATGTGTGTATTATATATATATATATATATATATA
>NC_068993.1:51373484-51377270 GCF_001194135.2 Octopus bimaculoides
TATTTTCTCTCAGTGTGCAATCACCTAAAACGCCACCGTACAAATTTATTGTTTCCAAAAATTCATTCGCACTCTCAATTTCTCTATCTCTGTCGCATTATCTATGTATCTATCTATCTATCTATCTATCTATCTATCTATCTATCTATCTATCTACCTGTCTGTCTATCTATCTATCTATCTATCTATCTATCTATCTATCTATCTATCTATCTATCTATTTATCTATCTGTCTGTCTTTCTTTCTGTCTATGTACGTTTATATCTATCTATCTATCTATCTATCAATCAGTATATCTATTTATTTATCTTCACGGCATGCTTAAAATGTGTGTACTCGCAGGCAGCCACACTTACATATCCTCAGGCAGAGAGGTAAACACACATATTAAAATATCATCAACAATAACACACATGGGCGTATTGTGTATATGCATGTGTACACACAGTCACATACGCGCACATATGTATAATATCATATAAGCAGTTTTATGAATTATATGAAATATACACGTAGAAATTATAATAAATTACCCATAGATATATACAGACATACACACGCACGCGCACTCACACATACTCTCACACACACATACACACACACAGATACATATACATACATACAGACACGCTCCCGCGCACACATGCGCTCGTGTGTGCACGTTATTTCAGAAGTTTACAAGCAGAGATATGGAAAATGATAGCGAGTGATAGATGTAGACATCTATTCGCACCATTCCATCAAATCAACCAGGAATATAAAAACTTTGTAATACAATTAGAAATATGGCATCTCCTATTTTACTGGAGTTATATATGCGTGTATACATGCATGCAACTCTCTGCGTTTCTATCCACCTCTTGAGCTTTCTTCCTAGTTCTCACTCTCTTTTTTCAGTCTTTCTGTCTCTCACCTCTCTCCCGCTTTCTTTTTGTATTTCCTTCTCTTTCTCTTTCTCTTTCACTTATTATCTATATAAATAACTATATATTACATAATTTCTTGTCCCCTTGTTAGGTAATTTCTGTTTCCTTATCTATATCTAATTCTCTAATTATCTATCTATCTATCTATCTATCTATCTATCTATCTATCTAACTATCTATCTATATATCTATCTATCTGCCTGTCTTTCTGTCTATCTATCGATCTATCTATCCATCCATCTATTTCTATTTATGTGTGTCTTTATGGGTATATACCATGTATATGTGTGTGTGTTCACGTACATATATGGTTTCTACATGGATGTATATATATATATATATATATATATATATGAGTGTGTAAATATATGAATGTATGCATGGCTAATAGATTGACTCAGCTCATCACTACTTAATGTTTTATGGCCATAGAACATATCCATATCATGATTTTTTCGGAGACAAAATGGAATCACGCTTTAGAAATTTTAAATGGTTTTAAGGTGAGACTATTTAAACATCCATTCGTAAGTTCAGAAAAAGCTGATTTTGCTATCATAGCGACATCGGTTAGCTATGCATACTTAGATTAATATCACGCCCTACATTGAACGTCTACACAAATCGTAAAAAGATTCTAAATCCTGTACTCTATCCTGTCTAAATGCTCCTCATTGTCCATTAGGCAGATCCTACCTCTCAACGGCTGTTGCCTATAAAGCCAGCCTTACACCATCCTACGGCATCACATGACAGTACATATGTATGACAGATACTTTCTTTAAAGGCAGGTATGGGCAACACATGCACTCCTTCATATATTGGTGAAGGGAAATTTTCCACCTCTCTCTTTTGCTTCATCAGGAGCCTATCGATTCTTCGAAACGATTTACCAGAGATTATATACAGCATCCCATGGAACCCCTCCTTTCTTTCTTGAAAACGAATTTGCCAAATTTAGCAGCGTTGGAAAACTGTACATATTCCAATATCCTGCATTATCCGTCAATAATAAAAATATCCTATATTTATCATTACTAAAATATATGCAGTGTAAGCACATGTCATAAATCTTACTAATGATATGATATACCAACATAGGCCTAGCTGAAACACGTATGATCAATGGCAAGATATATAAATGCCTATTGCCCTTAGAGATCGCAGTTTATTATACACATACTGTTTGTTCAAACTCAAAATTTTACTTGACAGCAATAAATTGTTCACTTCCTCACGTTTTAACTTTATCGCTGAAATCCCACATCCTACTGTATGACAACTAAATACGCCAAAATTTGGCATGCCGAAAACATGTAGAGAATAATTTGCTATCACAACAAAATATCCAACGCGACCCGAATAGGACAACAGAGGTGTAAATGCCCTTACCTCGAAGCAATTTGAAGTTATTTTAAACTCTGCTGTTCTGTCACTGAATATCTAACAATGCGCATGTGTTTTGATCCCCTGAACTGGTATGAGTCAAATTGTTATTAAATACATGGTGATCCCACTAAATGTACTGAGAGCTACTTGCTTTCGCTTGTTGATACAATGAGTAGCAATTTATGTTGAATAACCAGCTAGAATCCTCATCAGTTAAATCGATGGGTAGCTAGTTAATGTCCCTACAAATTATGTTTGTATGTATGTACGTTTCTTTTTATATGTAGAAGCATACATATTTATATATGATAGACAGACAGAGAGTTAAATTATAGATAGCTATATAGATATGGCAATTACATTTATATATCTGTGTATACGTATGAATATATGTGCGTGTGTGTATGTGTGTATTTGTGTGTCTGTGTATGTGTGTGTGTACACATATATAAACTTGTCCAGTTTCAAATGTTAAACAGAATCACAACAAAAACAGAAAATGCACACACAAGACATGGACGTGCACATTCCTTGCCAGTTGTTGTCTCAAATATCATTACAATTTCACGCCTTTAACGATGAATATATACATGTACAGGCACACGTATACATATATATATACATATATGCATATGTGTGTGCACGTGTAAATATATATATATTATATATATATATATATATATATATACATATGTAAAGGAATACAAAAAGTGGGACAAGAACGCAAAATATCCAGACAGCTAGATGATACAAAAAAGGGACAACAAAACGCCCAGACAGAGGATACAAAGGAAGGTCAAGAAAAAAACACGGGCGGGTCATTCGAAGTTTTCTTTCCTATACTCGAGATTGGTCCAATCTGGCCAGCCCCAAGGAAAAACTAAGCTAAGAGCATTAGATTCCTTGGAAGAAAGCAGCGAATGTATACGAAAACAAGGACGGGGAAAAAAAAACGGAGAAATGGTACACAATTACAGAGGGAGAGAGAGAGAGAGATAGAGAGCACTCCCTCTATACATTTCTAGAGCATGACGTAATGAGGGACCAAGTTCGGGCTAGAAATTGCAGCAGAGTTCTCTCAAATCACACCCCGCAGTCTTTCAAAAGGAATCGTTGGTTAATGTTGTTCATGATTCAAAGAGCTTAATAAAAGACGAGATTATCACAGGATTTATACATCTGACCATAGGTTCGATGGATTAATGTTGATCTGTGGCTCAACAGCCGCAACAAAATCGGCGGCAAGAAAAAGAACAACAGACAAAACTACTAAGAAGAGAACTTCTCTCTACTTAACGCCACCATCGATAACTACGTATAAGAAAACTTCCTCAGCCCACTACCAACGCTAACACCGACCCCACCACGTACAATACCAGCACCACTACTATAGGCACCAACACCTAAGACTACAGCATCACCCTCTCCAATATTACCACTACCACCACCACCACCACCACCACCACCACC
>NC_068993.1:51377293-51378033 GCF_001194135.2 Octopus bimaculoides
ACCACCACTACTACTACTACTACTACTACTACTACTATCACAACAATTACAATAATAAATCTCTGTTTAAATTGCAAAACGTTAATGGACCATGAACTTGGAACACACGTACTCACGCAAACCCACATACGTCCACACGTATACATACATTGATATATACACAACAACAGACACACTCACACGGACACACCGATGTACATATACACGTACACACACACAACACACACGTACACTCGCATACACGCACACACACACACACACACACACATAAACGCGCAGCCTTATGATTTCTCCACGGCCTAGTGACCAGGAGTATTAATAAAATTCAATTCTTATGAAACGTGGGATGAAATAAAAGAACGTTTAGGTGGGGGAGGCGGTTTGTTTCGTGTGATGTGGGAGGAGCTTGGGGTGTGGGGCTTACTGGTCTGTTGTATGTTATATCTATATCTCTCATCCTACACGTTCTTCAGTTAAGAACAATTTTATATACATACATATATACAAACATAAACATATATACAGAGAGAGAGAGGGTGGTGGTGGTAGTGGAGTATAACCAAATCAAGGATAAATAGATATACAAATAGATAGATAGATAGATAGATAGATAGATAGATAGATAGATAGATAAACAGACAGATAGATAAATGACAGATAGATAGATAGATAGATAGATAGATAGATAGATAGATAGATATGGCAATTAAATCTATATATCTGTGTATACGTATGAATAT
>NC_068993.1:51378947-51379750 GCF_001194135.2 Octopus bimaculoides
GTGTGTGTGTGTGTGTGTGTGTGTGTGTGTGTGCATTAGTTTATCTTCCATTCTTTGTATGAGTAACTCTACCATAACTCTCACGCTAGATCTGCGTCATGCAGTTTGTTTCAAGACTGTACCGCTTGAATTACTGGTACAATCAGCCTGACATGATTCTATTCCGTTTCAGTTTACTCAATGTCATTTACAAGGTATGGGCCATCTTGAAGCAATAGAAAATAAAATTTGCTTCAGATGCTTCCTAACCACATGGTTCCGGGTTCAGTCCCATTGCGTGACACCTTCGGTGAGTATCGCCTACCATAGATTCGGGTAGACCAAAGCCTTGTGAGTGAATTTGGTACACAGAAACTGAAAGAAGCCCGTCGTATATGTAGTTGTGTGTCAAGTAATGGCGATGGGGGTAAGCACAATAAAGACACGTGTGTGTGTGTGTATATCATACGCACACATACACACATACGCACATACACAAACAGACACTCACACACACATGTATATAGAAATCTGGATATGGCTTTGTGTATGTGTGTCTGTCTGTGTGTGTGTGTGTGTGTCCTTGTTTCCCCCCTACCATCGTTTGACAACCGATGTTGGTGTGTTTATGTCCCCGTAGTTTAGCGGTTCGGCAAAATCGTCCGATTGAACAAGTATCAGGCTTACAAATTATAAGTCCTAGGGTCGATTTCTTCGACTAAAATCCTTTAAGGCAGTGCTCCAGCATGGCTGCAGTCAAATGACTGAAACGTCTAAAAGAATTTTAAAAATATCAGTCAATGAATTGGAACCAGGGATCTCAC
>NC_068993.1:51380510-51381503 GCF_001194135.2 Octopus bimaculoides
ATATATATATATATACATATACACAAAACGTACGCATACAGCACCGCTGTACAACGCAATGCAGATTTACGCGTGACATAGAAAAAATGTAGAACAGATACGTATTTTTCAATCATATCCATTACATGAATTTTCCATTATACGATTTCGAAATTTTACCGATTTGCCACTGGTTTCGAGATGTTTGAAACAGCGGCGCGCTTTCAGTTCAGCATTATGCCGTAAATGTCAAAACGAACCGAAGAGAAACCGAGCGGCCATTGTTTTTGTTTTTATTCAACACATTTCTCTTTCTTTGTCGCTTACTCTTCCCCTCCCTTACGCTGTATGTTTGTGTATACGTATATATAGATATGTATGTGTATATCTACGTATGTATGAATGTACAGATATGTGAGGATTTATATGCGTGTATGTGTATATATATATATACACACGTAAACACATATTTGTGTGTGTGTGTGTTAATTTAAGGTAAAGTTTATTATTCAAAAGTCAGTTAAAGTACAACAAAGCATTTACTGATAAAAAGAAAAAGACCTCACTACTAAAGGATATATTATAAAATTCCTTGTGACTGCGAAACTTTGTCCCACTTAAAATGAATTCTAGAATTGCTTTTACTTATATGCTTAAATTCTTTTATTTGTGTCTGTCATTTGACTGCGGCCATGCTGGAGCACCACCTTTAATCGAAGAAATCGACCCCAGGACTTATTCTTTGTAAGCCTAGTACTTATTCTATCGGTCTTTCAGTTTTCGTCTATCAAATCCACTCACAAGGTTTTGGTCGGCCCAAAGGCTATAGTAGAAGACATTTGGCCAAACTGCCACGCAGTGGGAGTGAACACGGAAGCTTGTGGTGATTGTGAAGCAAGCTTTTTACCACACAACCACGCCTGCGCCTGCTTATATATGTATATGAGCATATATATGTGTGTATGTGTGTGTGTGTGTGTGTGTGTGTGTGTGTGTGTGTGTGTGTGTGTGTGT
>NC_068993.1:51381947-51384815 GCF_001194135.2 Octopus bimaculoides
TATGTGTGTGTGTGTGTGTGTGTGTGTGTGTGTGTGTGTGTGTGTGTGTGTGTGTGAGTGTGTGTATATATACATATGTATATGTAGGTAG
This sequence comes from Octopus bimaculoides, assembly GCF_001194135.2. Taxonomy (NCBI): domain Eukaryota; kingdom Metazoa; phylum Mollusca; class Cephalopoda; order Octopoda; family Octopodidae; genus Octopus; species Octopus bimaculoides. The sequence goes on from NC_068993.1 coordinate 51,382,039, forward strand.
GTAGGTAGGTAGGTAGGTAGGTCGGTCGGTAGGTAGGTAGGTAGGTAGGTATCGATTTAAATTTACGCTGCAAGAAAATTTACTGGTACTTAGAATTGAGTTTGTATTCCTGTATATCAAAAACAAAACCATGGACGTGGAATCATATCATGTTTCTAGCTTCATTAGGTTGGTGTCTTTAAGTTCGATGCGTTGTTGAGGTATTTCATACTATGAAACTGTTATCTATCCAGTACGAATAATAGAGGTTTTGACTGAGACTTATTTAATCTCCAGAGCGTTTATTATGCAATCTGCTTATAAGTTAATCTTATATAACTGGCATTCGCATTGTTAATGAAATACGCGCTAGATGACGCGCTTTCCCATCTACGTACACATAGACACACACACACACAAACACGCATACACACATACATATTTATCTATAATTATATGTATGTATATGTATATGTATATACACACACACATATACTAAAGAAATATATTACGCAACATTTCTCGTAAGTATTCTCAGGAAATATTCGCCTCAGCATCCACCATGATATAATATACACAGAATAAGGCGGTGAGCTGGCAGAATCGTTAGCACGCCGGGCGAAATGCTTAGCGTTATTTCGTCAGCCGTTACGTTCTAAGTTCAAATTCCGCCGAGGTCGACTTTGCCTTTCATCCTTTCGCGGTTGATAAATTATGTACCAGTTACGCGCTGGAGTCGATGTAATCGACTTAATCCCTTTGTCTGTCCTTGTTTGTCCCCTCTATGTTTAGCCCCTTGTGGGTAACAAAGAAATAAGGAACGTTAGCACGCCGGGCGAAATGCTTAGCGGTATTTCGTCTGTCTTTATGTTCTGAGTTCAAATTCGTCGAGGTCGACTTTGCCTTTCATTCTTTCGGGGTCGATGAATTAAGTACTAGTTACGTACTGGCGTCGATCTTATCGACTGGCGCCCTCCACAAAAGCTTTGGGCCTTGTGCCTAGAGAAGAAAAGAATATACACCACATGCATAGTAGTTGCTAAAAATACGGATGCTTAGTAAGAAAAACAAAGAGTTTGTGAAGCGACATAAACAGGTCAGTCGTAAATTGCTTCATAGGTTATCCCGTCATTTATTAAAAAACGTATTGTAAAACATACATCGACGCACGCGCACACATATCATTTAATGAACACGGGAGTTAAATCAATTTCTCTGTTGTGATTGTTGAAACCGTACAAACCTCAACAAATTTATTTGCCTATAGCTTGTCAATCATATTTCATTAAGTCCCTTTAAATTTGCTGTATATATCCACATCCTCGATACTGATAGAAAATGTAAGACAACAAAAGAAAGAGACCTCGATATTATGTAAATAGAGGAATTTATCTGTAAATAATCTGTGACAATTATTCGGTAGCCATGATCAAACTCCGAGTTTTAGATGTCGGGGCGGAAACCCATGCCACCATCTCTTCAGTTATCTGGCCATCGAAAAAATGCTATGAAAATGACCGAATAATTGTTACGTTTATTTACAGATATATATATATAGGTGATGCTTGATGCAGTCTCAGAATGTAGAGAATATAAGAATATCCATGGATTTGTTACAGTAGTACATCCTCCTCTCCATTGCACATATTTCCTTACGTTTTGCGATATTTGGATTGAGCCGACTTCGCTCTAACTGGGTTATATCGTGAAAAATCTCATCTCCAAAGATACGAAAATACATATACATATCTATCTATCTATCTATCTATCTATCTATCTATCTATCTATCTATCTATCTATCTATATATATATATATATATATATATATATATATATATATGTGTGTGTATATATATACATATGCACATACGTATATGAGGTTGTGTGCTCGCGTGTGTTTGTGTGTGCATATGTCTGCATGTGTCTACATGTTTGACTGTAAATTAATTTTAATAATCAATAATTCTGAAGACCGATATCAATCTACCCTACGGGATGATTGGTTCACGTCATCCAAATTTTGTTGGCAGCCATCTTAAGAATTGTGAAAATAACGATCCAACAATGAAATTACTATCGATTTTCCTTTCTTTCTTTCTTTCTTTCTTTACCTCTCTGTGTCTCTGTCTCTTTTTGTCTTCTATCTTCCTTTCTTCTTTCTTTTGAATTGTTGTTTTATTGTTTTATGTTACTGGCGTTTACTGTTTCTTTTATCTAGTGTTCTTCCTGTTTCTTCTAGCCATTTTTGTTTGGCTTAAATTCACGCAAAATTATTAGTAAAAGACAATATATAACAAGCAAATAGAAGACTGTATGTATGTGCATACGTGCATGTATGGCTGGGTGCGTGCGCGCATGTATGCGTGTGCATGCTCGTATGCATGTATCTGCATGTGTACACGAGTGTATATATATATAAGCTCACACACAGGCACACATATACACATACGCACACATATATACACAAATATAAATATGTGTATCTATATGTAACACGTTTACTTGCATCTTTTGTTAAACACTCATATGCTTGTTTTACGCGATAGCATACTTATATATGCAAGATACGCATATACATCCACTTATACATACATGGATATATATACACACACACGCACATATGCACACACATACAAACATGCATACACACTAAACTCACACTCATGTATATGCCATATATGTATATACGCTGTACATATCCGTGTTTCAGTATAGATACATATATGTAGGTATATGATTAAGAATGCGCTTCTAGTCATGTATAACGTATTTTATATATATATATATATATATATAT
>NC_068993.1:51385080-51391353 GCF_001194135.2 Octopus bimaculoides
TATATATATATATATATGTACATACACAAATGTATGTATGTATGTAAACACGCACACACTGTTTCGGATGTTTCTTCTATAGTCACATTAATTATCTGGCATGCATGTTTTGTTCTAAAATATATCATATCTGCAAATTGGTGCATTTGCAGAAAGCGAAGAAAGAAACAAAGCTAAATAAAGAAAAAAGCAAAGTAGACTAGATTAGAAAACTGTACAAAAATTCCTGAGCATGAGAAGAATGTATAAAGGAACAGCGAAAAGGGAAAGACTGGAATATAGAAGGAATGAAAGAACGGGATAAGACGAATGTGCCATTTTGACCTTACAGTTCAAACGCTGAATAAAAATTTACTGTTGTGTCGGCCATATCAAGATCATTATGAAATGTTTCTAGTAGTATCTGTAATGTAGCATCGTTACATAGATTGCGAACCGAGCTTTCCAGCGGGTTTCGATTTCTATTCAAGGCGTTTCTATGAGATTAATGGTATTGATATTTATTTCTTTATTGCCGACAGGGGGGCTAAACATAGAGGGGACAAACAAGGACATACAAAGGGATTAAGTCGATTACATCGACCCTAGTGCGTAACTGGTACTTATTTGATCGACCCCGAAATGATGAATGGCAAAGTCGACCTCGGCGGAATTTGAACTGAGAACGAAACACCGGCAGACGAAATACCGCAAATCATTTCGCCCGGCGTGCTAACGATTCTGCCAGGTATTGATATTGAACTGGGTAACGTGATCAATACTTGTACTTTCTCTTTATGCATCACTGAGTTCAAATCCCGTTAGATCACTTTACCTAAATCAAACTTACGATGGGGATTTGATTCCAATTCGAAAGATTTCTCTGGAATTAATGATTTTGATATTGATCTAGGTGATAGAATCTACTGAATCAGACTTTCTCCTCTCGTATATGGGGTTCAAATCCTATTCCATCACTCTACCAAACATCTGGAATACACAAAAACAAAATAAAACTGGAATTTCATCAATTACGATGACGTGGTTTCCAGTTAATCCGATCAATGGAACAGCCAGCCCGTGCAATTAACGTGCAAGTGGCTGAGCACTCCACAGACACGCATACACATAATGTAGTTTTCAGGGAATCTCAGCGTGACACAGAATGTGACAAGATAGGCCCTTTGGAATACAGGTACAACTAATTCTTGCCAGCAGAGTGGACTGAAGCAACGTGAAATAAAGTTTCTGGAATAGATGCTAGATTAAGCAGTCCCAGTCTCAATTAAAAGCTCAGCAATCACTAATTAAACCTGTTGTGTGATTGTTTATTTAGCCCAAGGTTTGTTCCGACAGAACAGATATTATTTACTTACTCATAGCAGTAACTATCCAGGAAATTCATCATCATCATCTTCTTCTTCTTCTTCTTCTTCTTCTTCTTCTTCTTCTTCTTCTTCTTCTTCTGCTTCTTCTTCTTTTTCTTCTTCTTCTTCTTCGTTTTGGCTCGATGTAATCAACTCTCTCCCTCCTAAATTTGCTAGCCTTATGTCAAAACTGGAAAAAATTATGATTTATATTAAGGTTGATCGCAACGTGACGAGCTGGAAGAATCGTTTGCACGCCGGACAAAATTCTGAACGGCATCTCATCCGTCTTTACTTTCTGAGTTCAAATCCCGCTGTGGACGACTTTGCCTTATGTCACACTGATGTCCAAGAAAATATTACCAGTTTAATACCGATCCTAAAATTGATGGTTTTGCGCCAAAATTAGAAAGAATTATTGCTGTTTTCGTTATTGAAAATCAATTGCGTATAATTTGTTGGAAAATGTATCTGCTATTTCTAGCCTCACTCATCTCTTCCTTAGTGCGTGTTTTATTTGGATATTTAATTACATATGTAATATTAAGTAAGAAATAGCCCTTACACCCACTGAAAAATAAGGCAGATTTTTTTACCTAATTCTCCGGAGAGAGAAAACTCATTTAGACACCAGTGGTTAAGCAAAATGGAAGCAACATAAACGCGTTGTTTGTTTTGGTAGACAATGATACTGGAGGTTTCAGGAAAAAGATGCCATAGGTTTTACATTGACTTTCTTCCTCTGAGTAGCATGTTATGAAAAACCTTAACACATGCAAATGATGGAGAAATGTGTGAAATTCATGGGAGAATTAATATTTTAATAATTAAGAGGTGTTCATTATAAACCGTCTTTCGTGTTGTAATTCCTTATATCGATCATATGACTTCAAACTTATAAAGGAGAGGTCTACAGTTGATGTTATCAAACTTCAGTGTATTATTGGTTCATAATTTATCGATCTCAGAAGAGATGAATGATTAAAATTGTCTGATATTCACTGCATAATTATTTCTAATTAGTTTTCTGAGGCTCATTACACTGAATATGTTACCACTAACTTAAGTACAGTTAATTCGAGTGGATAGCGTCTTCTAGTGAAATTAGTCCACGCAATATTCTAATATTCTACACCAGCTTGCGAACAATATTGTTACGAAAGTTCTTCTATAGCTACTAAGGCAATTACAATAAACACATACATTACTGGAAAGATTTGATAATGCCTAAAGAGCTCCGAAGTTATCTCCCTTATTTGAAGGAATAAAAACAGTACAGTAATCACTCGCCATATTGCGGTTCACCTATCGCGCCCTCAGTACATCACGGATTTTCCTGGCTACTATATGCAAATTTATATCGTGGACTCCTCAGTATATCGCGTGTTTCTGGGGCCGATAGGGGAACGCATACGCCACTGAAACCGGGAAACTGGGACCATGAGCCTGGTTAGGCTTTAATAGGGTGCATTTTTAAAAAAATTAATTGATAATGTGATTTTATTTTCGTTCCTTTTATCACTTCATATTTGTTTCTAACCTATTATAATTAATTTCCTATTTACTCTACTAGCTTAACTACGGGTTCTTGTTATATTACACCCAGAAAATTATATCACCTTGACAATAATAGAAAGAGAACACAGACGACTTGAACTCAGGACGTAAAAAGATGAAGTAGACACTGAAATGCATGTGTATATGTATGGAAGAAAATCTGTGCTGTGTTCACTCTGATGTATGTGTGTGCTTATAAGTCCATGTATTTATGTATCTATGTGTTTAAATGCGTGGAGGTGCAATGGCCCGGGGGTTAGGGCAGCGGACTCGCGGTCATAGGATCGTGGTTTCGATTCCCAGACCGGGCGTTGTGAGTGTTTATTGAGCGAAAACACCTAAAGCTCATACGAGGCTCCGGCAGGGGGTGGTGGTGAACCCTGCTGTATTCTTTCACCACACCTTTCTCTCATTCTTTGTTCCTGTTTCTGTGGTACCGGTATTTCAAAGGGCCAGCCTTGTGTCACGCTGAATCTCCCCGAGAACTACACGTGTATGTGGAGGGCTCAGCCACTCCACAGTGGCTTGCACGTTAAATTTCACGTTAATTTCACGAGCAGGCTGTTCCGTTGATCGGATCAACTGGAACCCTTGTCGTCGTAACCGGAGTGCCACGATATTTTTATATACGTGTATGTTTATGTATACGTTTATATGTTTATACACATGGCTACCTATCTTTGAATTTATTCGCCTACTGTGTATGTCTATATATGCTTTTGGTAAATATTATGAGTGCGCGTTAGCGTATGCGTGTCATTGTAAATGTGTGTGGATGCATGAGGTTATGTATGTATGTGCAAGTTTATATGTGTGTAGGAAAATTTCTGTATGTCTACCGTTCTATATACATGTACGTGTGTATACGTATATACGTGTGTATGTTTATGAGTATATGTGTCTCTATTTGTCTCTATAAGTTATCTACATTTGTGTTCATACGTCTGTTTTGTATGTGTATATATACTTGTAGATACGAGTAGATAAGTTTATATGTGTGTGCGTGCGTGTGTGAGTGTGTGTGTATGCGTGCGATTCTTTATATACGTTTGTATCTATTTGCCAAAGTGTGTGGACGTATCTACATATGTGAAGATGTATGTGAGGACGTGCATGATTATGTGTGTGAACAAATTTGTTTGCTTCTACTGCTGTGTATATATATATATGTATGCCTAAGCATGTGTATTTATGTATCCACGTGTTTATATATGTATACGCATCATCATGTGTATGTTTACACGTTTATAAACGAAGCTATTTACACCTGCATTTATAGGCCTGATGTATACATTTACATACGCTTCTGTTAAACGCGTGTATATAAATTCACATGTGTATACGTTCGTGTATGCATATGTGCGTGAGTCTTCGTATATCTTTGCGTAATTTTTGTAAATGTGTGTCGGCTTGTGCGCATGAATCTGCGCATGTGCAGGCGTGTGTGAGCATGTGGTTGCATATCTGAAACATTTAAAAACTGATGAAAAATAAAACTGAAAACACAAAACGAATTGAAATTATAGAGCTTGGAAAAAGTGATGACTCAGTGACTCTCAAGAGGAAGACCAACATTATAATTATACGCCATCTTTCTTCCTCTAAACACACTTCACTCAAATCGACAAGTTTTATTTTACTCTTAAAGGATCAGAATTTGGATTAAGTTTCATTTAAACACTTTATTTGATTAACGAGCAGATCCGAGCCACGAAACCATTTGTTTACATTATAACATCATTCTACTCTACAGAGATTGGTTGAGTGATTGTCTTCATGTAGTTGTCTACCTCTGAACCAAGAGTCCTAGGTTCGAATTATGAACCCCCATCCCCTCAGACGTTTTGATTGCTGACCAAAATCTTCTTTTTTTTTTTTTTTTTTAGAAATTTTAGAATTATGTTAAGTTTTGATATAACGAACGTGATTGTCCAAAGTAGGATTTGAACTCAGAGCATACAGATGCATAATTAAAGAACACAAAGTACTTTATCTCCTGCCCTACTGATTCTGCTGTCGGCAACTTCCACTAACCATCTTTCACCATCACCTCCTTCTTCTCCTCTTTTTATAACTACTACTACTACTACTAAAATAAAAATTATATTCTTTTCTACTCTAGGCACAAGGACCGAAATTTTTGGCGAGGGGTGCCAATCGATTAGATTGACCCCAATATGCAACTGGTACTTAATTTATCGACCCCGAAAGGATGAAAAGCAAAGTCGACCTCGATGGTATCTGATTTAGATATTATATTAATTCTTTCAAATTTTAGCACAAGTCCAGTAATCTTGAGGGGGACAGGGAAATCGATTTCATTGACACCAGTTTTCGACTGGTACTTGTTTTATCGACCCCAAAGGTATGAAAGAAAGAGAAAACAAGAGAGAGAGAGAGAGAGAGAGAGTGAGAGAGTGAGAGAGAGAGAGAGGGAAGAGAGGGTCGAACTCGCCGGAATTTGAACTCAGAAAAGAAAAACAGACAAAAAATAATTGTTATTAGTATAAGCAGAAGACTTGCAATTTAGAGGAGGATTCTCTGCAATAGCATCAATTCCGGTACTTCATTGACTACGGAGCTGTTCTCGGCAAGATTTGAACTCATAATACAAACTGTTCCCCGTCCTCCATTGTTTTTGCCTTCATATGTGCTTTGTCATCTTAATTCTCTCCACACACGGACCACCAAACCTCATATACATATTTTCGTACTATCCATCTAACGATCACACACACACGCCAACATCTTCCACCTCTACTAAGAAACATTTTATACATCCAAACTTATTTATAAACATTCGTGCACCTTCGACACACATCCGAACACAACATCCCTCCTTCTAGTTTGAAATGTGCAGTTATTTACCCACCCCGTTTTCCTTAACTCCATAGACTAACATTTCGTCTCATTCGTAACCATTTAAATTTCAACTGAATACTTCACCGGTCTCTTGAAATTTAATTAGTTTTCTCTCTCTCTCTTCCTCTCTCTCTCTCTCCCTCTCTCTCTCCCTCTTTTCTCCTCACTCTTTCTCTCACACTCTCCCTGCACTTATTTACTTGTGTCTGATGAAGAATTTACATCCCAAAAGTTAAAGCGGTTTCTTTCATTCTCCCAAACCTTAAATTAATATAAAATTGGTTTAAGTGTGTTCTTTGGCTGTTGTTCTTAAGAATGCTTATTACTTTTATACCATATAGATTCATGTGTATATATTTGTATATATATGTATGTGTGTGTGTGTGCCCGCGCGAGTGTGTGTGTGCCCGCGCGAGTGTGTCTGTATTTGTGGGTCTACATATACCTATATATGTATGTATATATATAGGTCTAACCAACAGTAGTATTATATATATATATATATATA
>NC_068993.1:51391855-51394230 GCF_001194135.2 Octopus bimaculoides
TATATATATATATATATATATATGTATATATACATGTATGCAAACATATATGAATATGTATATATACACGCATGCATATATGCATAAGTGTGTACATGCATAAATGTATGCATGCATAAAACACACTTTCACACACGCACAAAAGTAAAGGGAGATAGATTAATAAATCGATCGATCGATAGCTAGATACATAGATTGACAGATATTTAAGTATTTAAATATACTAACATATGCTAAAATACATTAGAATATGTTTAAATAAATGAATAGTACACCGGGACACATTTACATTTCTGAAAACATGGTGTATTTCAGAAACAAGCAAAACCTTTCCTTAGCGGAAACCATATTAAATGAAATCAACTTAACCTATATACACCCGTATTATAGCAGTTTAGATTTCATGTCCCCATGCTATATATTATCTTTTATCTTTTGCTTGCTTCAATCATGTGACTGCAGACATACTGGGGCACCGCTGGTACTCCTCTATTTATCGATATATACGAAATATTTCTTGCTATTTGTGGATGAGTAGTGTACCTAAAATGAGGATATAACTAGATCTATATCTATTTATCTGATATGTATATGTATGGAACTGTATGACCTGCGGGCGCCTTAAATGTCCATCACGTGATTCTACCTCGTTGTTGTATGAATACCAATGAGGGAGCTTTATTGAAAACAGAAACGGATATATTAATTCCGGCATGCTTCAGCACCCACATACTCACATATGTGTGCAGAACTTATAAGTCCCCACCACCATCACCTACCATCCACCCGCATACTTCTACACAAACAGACCTGCAAACGCGTGCATACATACACACATAAACATAACCACACGGGCATATATGCATAAATGAAGTTATGCATATATACAGAAAAACAAGGTAGAGAAAGATATAGCGATAAAACAGACAGAAAGAAGGACATGCAAAGAGAGAGAGAGAGAGAGAGAGAGAGAGAGAGAGAGAGAGAGAGTAGCAGAGAGAGACTATAGATAGATAGATAGATAGATAGATAGATAGATAGATAGATAGATACGTAGATCGCAAGAGAAGGATGTTGTGAAACGAGGCTATATATGTGTTTGCGTATTTTACACTGCATAGTGGGGTTGAACAGACACACGCACACATATATACGCATGTATGCATATATATATATTACATGTGTGTGTGTGTATTTACATTATATACATATATACATATATAAATATATGTACATATATGAATGTATATGTCTGTACAGATATATTTATGGATATGTACTAACATATATATATATATTATATGTGTGCGTATACGTATGTATATATGTATATACACCCATGTGTATATATGTGTATGTGTGTTTGTATACAAACCAGAGAGAGAAAGAAACAGAGAGAGAGAGAGAGAGAGAACATATAGAAAGATGGATAGATGGATAGATAGATAGATAGATAGATAGATAGATAGATAGATAGATAGATAGATACACAGACACACAGGCAGACAAATAGACAGACAGAAAGATAGATAGTGAGCGAGTCAGAGAGCAACAGCAACAGTTAACAAAGACAAAACCAACGATAACAAACATAAAAACAAACAAAAACAATACGAAAAGAATCAAATATATACATATGAAAGAAAACAGCAAAATCGAATCCAGACACTTGATGCATTTTAAGGATTAAATCATGGAAGAGTCCATCATGGAATTATTTATTCAATGAAGTCACCAGGGAGCTGTAAAGTTCTGGAACTGGGGGTTTATGGCAACGGTGGGGAAGCAACCATATTTGGACAACGTGATGTCAGTATAGAGATTAGGGTTTAATCGACTGGGTTTAAATTGACGGATTAATAAACGGATATAACAGGGAGAAGGAATTATATACAAGAGAATAGATATATTTAATAAATAGAGATATATAAAACACATTTGTATAACGTTAATATAAACAAATATAGAGACTTAAATGAATAGAAATTGTATTTATGAAGAAATACAATATGTAGAATAAAATTTAGGGCTGGGACAGGGCGGGGGTAATGGCGATGATTTTGCAATAATAGTGAAGTGTTGGATAAAAATGTCATGTGGTGTTTTAGTAGTTGCAGCTCTTTACGATGTAAGTTCAAAGCCGACTGAGGAACAGAAGATGGGTCTTTGATTTTCAATTGTTCCTATGCACCTGCAGAAGCTTCATTGTGTGCGTATATATATGTACATATATATTTTTTATATATATGTATACACATGTATATGGGAGAATATACGAAAAAACAACAGACGAGGACAGGTGGTGTAAATAACAAAAGGATGTATTAGTATGACGCTCGGGAATACGGAAAGTCTTTGACGTTTCGAGCTACGCT
>NC_068993.1:51394483-51398065 GCF_001194135.2 Octopus bimaculoides
ATATATATATATATATATATATATATATATATATATATATATATACATATACACACAAACAAACACATGCACATATATATTTGTATGTGTACACATGTGCTTGTGTGAGTATCTGTATTATACACACGCCCGTGCACTTGTGTACACGATCACGTGTGTTTATGTGTGTGCGCTTGTACACATATGTATATATACATATATGCGTGTTTCGAAGTGCATATCAAATCTCTCTCTGACTCTCTCTTTCTCTCTCTCTCTCTCTCTCTATTTCTCTCTCTCTCTCTCTCTCTCTCTCTGAATGTATACATGTGTGTGTGTGTATATACACACACACACACACACAATTGTATCTACACATACATATACACATATAAATTCATGTATATCTATATCTATCTATCTATCTATCTATCTATCTATCTATCTATCTATCTATCTATACATACATACATACATACATACATATGCATAAAGTGGTAGACTGGCATCCTCAGCAGAACAGCGGTATCAATTCAAGTAAGTCTCTATGTTCTGGGTTCAACCCAACTAAGGTCAAATTTACCATTGATCCTCCCGGGGATAGATGAAATAAACAAGTGCGGTCGATTGAACGATAACCTCTTCCCGCATAATTTTGACCCTGTGCTTCTGTAGGAAATAATTACTATCACGAGTCAGCGAGAAATACTATCTCAACATGTTAGAAATAGCAGCTAAATCCTCTCATATAATACTCTACCGATTTAAAGTGAATGAGTGCATTAGATAATAATGCAGTACCAGAAATGTATCGCACAAGAAAATGTCATGATGGTCACTGTTGGAACGTTTTCGATCATAAATCTTCTCAATCCGGATCGACCCAGGGTTAAGCAACATCAATGATGTATGTTGTAATCTACAGGGTGTCCACAAAGTTTGGATACGTGGAGAAAATAAAATCATAACATAATTAAATATAAGAAGTAATAATTTCTTAAAGTTTTGAGTTAATCCCCATGTACCCAGACTTTGTGGACACCCTGTACATCGTTGGTATATACTATATCAGTATACACCACTCTTAAATAGTAAATTTATACTAAGAGCCAATGTGGAATGTATTACTTGGTTGCTCGATATGCTTAAAATAGTAGCCATAACTCCTTCGAATGGTAACCTACCTTCACAAAAGTCGATGGGTAATATTGGTTGACGTTCTTTATCATAGTTGAAAATGTGGTCGGATGATCGTGGCTGAAATACCTTTTGAACTCATGCCTACTAAATCAGTGCTGACCTGGGGCAAAGCACCACACTACGAACAACAATAACTACAACAATATTCATTAATGTAAGGTGGTGAGCTGGCAGAAACGTTAGCACGCCGGGTGAAATGCTTAGCGGTATTTCGTCTGTCTTTACGTTCCGAGTTCAAATTCCGCCGAAGAGGAGTTTGCCTTTCATCCTTTGGGGGCCGACAAATTAAGTACCAGTTGCATACTGGAGTCGATGTAATCGGCTGGTCTCACCTTCCCCAAAAATTCCGGGCCTTGTGCCTAGAGTAGAAAATAATATACATTAATGTATTCAACACTGTAGTATTCTAAACCACATCTCTGCGTCGCTGAATTACTTCGCTCTACAACTCTACAATAGCACATTATACTACACTTGTATTCGACACCAGTGCTTCTCAAACTTTCTGCTGTGGCATACCGGCAGTTTTTTTTTTCCAATGTGCCAGGGACCGGTAATATTTCTTAGTAATATTAATTTATACCGGAAACAATATATATAATGAATATAATAAAAGTTGTAAATTTTGTTATCCTATTTATTTTGTAAACAAATAATACAATATTACATAAGCATTTTATAATGTTTCTTTCTTTTCTGAAAACTCACCACGTACCGGCAGCTGATGGCTCGCGGACCGGCACCGGTCCACTGACCACCAATGAGTAGCACTGTTCTACATTACGTTATGTGTCTATATTACACTTATATTTAATATATTCTACTACTCTAGAATTTTGCAATATATTTTACTGATCTACTACGATTCTACTCTACACCTCACCTTCACAAACACTAATGTATCAGTTCGCTTTTTATAATACTCTATAACTATAACACAGTCTACATCATATCTCCACAATACACTAATATATCTTTCCAATCTTCAGTACTTTACGATACAACATACTTCACATCACATTTCTACATTACACTTATATATTACTCCACTTTATATTACTCAACTGTTCTACAATACTGTTTATTCTACATCACGTCTCTACAATAAATGAAACTATCAACAAAAACAACATTCACTACAACTATATTAAAATAAATGTTTAAAATAAATATTTCCCTTGTTCTTTCGTTACTGCTTACGAATACCTTTTCAGTATCTACGAGCTAAACAAAGGACATTCTACAAAAGTGGTGTTCAGGCATTCCAGAAATACACACCAGAAAATGAATGCCAAGATCACTCAGAGATTGAATGTTTTCCACCAATAATGGTCTCTACGCAGAATACGCAAGATCACTTACAAGGATAGAATCGCAATCTCTGAAGTCCCGAGAAGAGATAATTTGGGCAGCCAGCGGGAGATTGTAGGATAAAGAAAAGTGAGACTTGCAGACCATGTTTTCCGACTTCCATGGGGAAGAATACCCAAGACTGCTGTAGAATGGACACCACTAAATTGACGAATAAAGAGAGAGAGAGAGAGAGAGAGAGAGAGAGAGAGAGAGAGAGAGAGAGAGAGAGAGAGACCAGGACGATATGGCGCACTACCATCAAAGGAATTCTGAAACAACTTAACTTCACCTAGGATGATGCAGGCGACTATATTCAAAACTTGGATTATTGGAGACGTTTTGTTACCCAATGTATAGTCGGACTGTACAAGAGGAACTAAAACTAAGACTTTGAGACTCCTTCATACCAGCCTTTCAAAGTACAGTCTTAAATAATATGGAAATAGCATCTTAGATAATGTAGTCAATAGACTCATAAAAAAAGACGAGATGGTCACATAATTACAATAGCTGACTGGAAATATTTGAATCATGTGTCTGATCGATCAGAGGTCGCTTTTTGTTAAATAACAAAACGTAAAAAAAATAAAATCCTCCTAATCATCATCATCGTCATCATCATCATCATCATCATCACCACCACCACCACCATCATTGCCATCATCATCATCATCATCATCATCATTATCACCAAGATTATCATCATCAGTAGCAACAATAACAACAACAACAACAACAACAACAACAACAATAGCGAAACTGTAACTACAACAACAACTACAACATCAATTTCTTCTTTAAAACTGCGTAGCTAGCACTAAAATATTTGATCATTAGATAACACGAAATCCTATGGAATAATGGAAGAATAGAATATTAAAATAATGGTGTAATTTGTGTCTTTCCTGTATAAATAAATTAACATCCATTTGAAGTGTGAAAAATATTGTTTTTCTTTTGACCGAGCACAAAGCCATATTTTACTGAGGAAATGATATAAACGACTGATTTGAACTAGTATAGCACTGGTATATATATATATATATATAT
>NC_068993.1:51399722-51405650 GCF_001194135.2 Octopus bimaculoides
ATATATATATATATATATATATATATATACATCCATATAAATAATTATATATGTATATATATAATATATATGTATATGTGCGTGTACATATATGTAAGTGTGTGCGTATGTTTATGTATATATGTACATACATAAATCAAGTAGGTGTTGGCGTAGTGACTGACGTATGCAAAAAATCATTTTGATGAATTAAAATTTCCCATTAATGGGAGAAAGAAAACAAAAATCTGGAAGCATTTGTTAGAAACAAATAAATGACGAAGTAATTTCAAGAAATTAAGAATTGATTTTAAAATAAATTAATTTACATACTAAAGAGAAAATCTAATCTCATTCAGCGAGGACACTGACAATAACAAACAAGTTTCGATATTAATGGATCTCCTCAGTGCGCTGTACAAACCACATCACTGTATGATCAGTCGAGAAAAGTATGTGTGATTTTCTCACTCACTACGTAGCATTCCTGTTGAATATGACCATTCAAGTGACAACAGTGCAATGTTGTTGAGAGAATAGTTGCGTCCTGCCAAAGATTGAGTTGCAATGGAGTGAATCATAATTTCTTATACCAACAAACGTACGTGCATTGAGGAGTGCTGCTCTGAAATTCTGGGCCATAAATATGTCAGTATATTACACGTACACGTATATATGTGTATGTGTGTGCGTGTATATATATATATATATATATATATATATATATATGCATCTATGAATGGATGTATGGTTGAATATACCGATGTGTGTATGTATGTGTGCGTGTATGTGTATAAATCGGTAAGTAGGTAGGTGGGTAGGTGGGTCGTTCGATCTCTGACCATGAAGCACAACATCATTTCAGTATAAGTTCCATTTATGCATGGTAAAATAAAAGGTCTTGGTGGCGGAGGGGACAATGTTGTTAGCTAAATATTGCTGGTTGACTATCAAAATTACACCCTTAGGACACTACATGATGTCATGCAGCAGCAACAGAAGCTGCTGCAGCAACAACAATATCAGCAGCAACAACAACAACAGCAGTATGTCATGTGTAAACACACTTCCACTGATTCAGATGTTTAGTGTATATATCTCTGAGGAGATGAACAGAGAAAGGGAAGAGAAAACTGATGAGGGAGAAGGGGAGGTGGAGAGGCCTAAGAGTAGTGGTGGGAGATTGCGAGAGAGGAAAGAATGAGAGAAAAAGAGCGGGAAGGTCAGTGAGGATGAAATAAAAATGAAGCAGAGGAAGAGAGAGAGAGAGAGAGAGAGAGAGAGAGAGAGAGAAGAAGAGGTGGAGGAAGAGGAGGAGAAAGAGGAGGAGGAACGAGAGAGTCGAAGTGAGAGAAAGAAAAATTGAGAATAGGAAATATATGGGAAGAGTATGGAAGGGAACCCTTTTAAGCTTGGTAAAATCGTTTTCAAAATTATCTCAGGTTTACCAGTTCCACTCAAACTGGTTACCTGTTACAACTGCCTCTACGTTAGGGTAGAGAAAATGTTCTTTCAAACAAGGTTGGAATGGAGAAATGTCAACACGGTATTAAAACCTTTACAGCGGGAATATGCACAGACTTCTTTATAATAAAAAAGAAATGGATTTAACAGCATAAAAATTTAAGGAATTTTGAAGAACCTCGAAACCGAATATAATGATATACCTTACCAATGTGAGATTCGCTAGTTGAGTATTGAGTGCATGATCAACGGCCTCCATGTACTGAAACATCAAGTTAAACTTATCGCAGATATTAAAGCAATTCTTATTTTAGTATTAGAGGGTCGAAATGTTTTGTTATTTAGCATATTTGTTCAATGTACCTTGTCTCTTAAGTGACCGAATGTCTGAGTTGACAATGGTTTATTTAGCTTGTGTCAAAACGTTGAACCACTCCTGCAATAGTCCCGTTACACAACTGAACAGAAAAATACGTTACATGTTACATTTTCTAAATCAAAAGGAAAACCATAAAGCGAGAATTAATAGCGGAGTATATTATCGAGTGTCCAATATTTCGGTTCGATTTCAAAATAGGTTTCGTGATTTGTGAAATCATGAGATCGAATTATACAAATGTGCAACTCGTTTTGATGTGATGCTTGCATCTAGCTGCTACATGAAGCTTCTTTTGATGTGACGCCAATTGAAGGTTCTTTTGATGTGATGCCAGATAATGCTTCTTTGATTTCATGTCAAATGGATGCTCCTGATTCTTTGCAACTTGATTTAATTTATTTATAATAGGATAATGACGCTTTGTTATGAAATTTTAATAGGTTATTTATTTTGGAATTATACAAGCCATATTTAGATGCTGAAAATATATACCTCTGAGAATACATGCATTGAAAATTGCATCGCGGTTTCTTATCACTTACGGATGCGAAAGTTATTTCTCAAAATTAAATTTAAGTAATCACACACATCCAGATCTGTGGATAATAATTTCGCGAACCATTTTAGAATTGCCACCTCATCAGTCCCAAAGCAAAGCAGAACCAAAATCTTCCTCTCATTAGAATATGAAATAAAAAGTTTATCTTATGCATAAAATTTATACTGCTTGCCTTATTTGTTGTTTAAAACATTTAGTATCTAAAACATTATGAATACCGGTTAAATTTATATATTATAACGTTCTTATTAGGATTATTTCGCGTAATGGCAGAAAAAACCTATGAGTTTATATAATATAGAAATATTCGTTATTTCTGCTCAATTTTCCAGTCAGTTCTACTATGTTGATTTTTTTCCCGTCTACGTCTAGTCCGCTTATCATCCTAAACCTCGTTGACTCTATCACTTTGGAATATTTGTAAGGGAACAAAACTTTTCAGTTTTACTTTGCAATGCCAAGGTATTGCTTAATGGTATTGTTTAATATTTACTTGAGAACGGAGACCTGGCAGAATGGTTAGAACGTTGGAAAAATCCTATGGTATATTTTCGGTTCTTTATCTCCTGCGTTCGAATCACACCTAAGTCAACTTTACCGTTCATCGAAGTCAAATACTTGAAAATTGTAGGCTTTGTTCCTAAATCAGAAACCACTATTAGGTGTGACTTTTCCCTTCATTTCCTAGAAAGATGCACGGGAACAGTAGGCAAAGACTCCCTGCAGAGTCAAGACACACACACACACACACACACATATATATATGTATATAAATTAATAAGAAGTAGCGCGCTGCAAGAAATGTTAGCACGCCGGGCAAAATGCTTAGCAGTATTTTGTCTGTCTTTACGTTCTGAGTTCAAATTCCACCGAGGTCGACTTTGCCTTTTATCCTCTCGAGATCGATAAATTCATTACCAGTTCCGTACTGGGGTCGATCTAATCGACTAGCCCCTCCCAAAATATTTCTTCCCTTGTGCCTAGAGTAGAAAAGAACACACACATATATATATATATATATATATATATATATATATATATATATATATATATATATATATATATATATAAAGCTACAGCAAAACCTTTTTATCTGAAGTGTTGCAAATCTAGTACAAGGTATTGTTAAATTAGAGCAATATCGGTAGATAATAAGTTACGGATCAAATAGTTTCAATCTCATGTTCGATGTAATTAATCAACACTCTTTAGATCAATAATAATCGATCAATATGGGTCAGCTGAAATCAGACCTGAAGGTGGAGACAGTTGTTTAGTTAGGTATATATACAGTGTTGAGTAACGGTTGGTGTATATAACAGGAGATTAGTATCGGTAACAGCCAAGAGATGCCAGACTGTGGTAGATACCAGATGGTGTGTATATCAACAGTTCGCTATCGGTAACATATTCGATCGAGAAAGAGAGAGGGGGAGAGAGATGGTAGAGAGAGAGTGTGGTCAAGTAACTAGAACTGGAAAGTGAAACCAAATATCCGAAACAATTATTTGATTAAATGATTTAAATATCACTGAAATGCTGATACTTAAATAGTGTGTGATTGTACTTGCGTTCGTGTACTTATATATATATATATATATATAGAGAGAGAGAGAGAGAGAGAGAGAGAGAGATAGATAGATAGATAGATAGATAGATAGATAAATGAAGGTTTGAAAATGCACACGTCTTTGATCGAAATGAAGCTGTACCTGAAGAAACACTGACGCTGTTCAGTGGTATTGATCCTAACATCTATACAATTGCAAAGGAGGTAATGTCTTACCCCAAGAACCGTTTCTTTACTTATTTTGTACTTAAGCGATGTTGACAAGATACAGACCAACGACCTTCAAGTTTAGATCTCTGCTACCATAATAGTTTGCACATCAACAATCGCTGAGCCGCTATAATATGATAAATAGACAAAATTACATCATTATCTTTGATGAAAGAAATAAATGTCTGAGATGAATTATTGCTAATAAGATTATCGATTTTTCATCTTTTATCTTCATCTTCAAAAAGAAACAAACAAAATATTTTTTAATAATTAAATTTATATTACACTACGATTTGTTGGATCTCTGACGTCATTCGGTGTACGTTTTGTGGACAGGTGCATAGAAACCGATTGCATTTTGACTAGGTATCATAATGTTTAAGGGGCTTGCTTTATTTTTATCTATTTGTGAAGAATGAAAGGGTGAGAATACATTTGGTGGGATTCGAACACAGACCGTTAAATGACAAAACTAAATAAATCTGCAAGAGATTCTGACCACCACCATAAGCGAATCGGCTTTGTCTGTGATGAAGCAGGAAATAAAGAGAGAAGAAATTTTTTTGTGGGGTGGGGTCTAGTCGATTAATAATCACCCTGTCTTTCACTGGTGCTTAATTCATCGACCCCCGAAAGGGCGAAAGGCAAAGTCGACCGAGGCGGGATTTGAACTCAGAACGTAGCGGCAGACGAAATACCGGCCGGCAAGAATTTCACCCGGCGTGCTAACGACTCTGCCAGCTCGCTGCCTCAGGAGTAATAATAGTAATGATGATAATAATAATAATAATAATAATAATAATAATAATAATAATAATAATAATAAGAAGAAGAAGAAGAAGAAGAAGAAGAAGAACTGGTACTTCTTGTGAAGTTAGGGTTAGGGTTAGGGTTAGGCTCGTGAAGTTAAAGTCCAAGAGGCAGAGTACTTGCCAGACACGCATACCCTTAATGTAGCTCTCACGGAGATTCAGTGTACCACAGGAAGTGACAAGGCTAAGCTCTATGAACGACAGGTATCAACTCACTTTTTGCCAGTTGGGTGGACTGAAGCAACGTGTAAGAATAACAAAAAGAAATAACAGAAAGTGTCTTGCTCAAGGACACAAAGTACCGCCAGATATCGAACCCATGATCTTGAACCGAATACTCCTAACCACGAAGCCACGCGCCTACACGAGGAGAAGAAGAAGAAGAAGACGACGGCAACGACGATGACGACGACGACGTCGGTTCTTCATTGTTATTTACCATTTAACGGTTAAATATGCAGCGTGGTTGGCTAATTATTCTACAATTAGCTCAAACGGATATCTTGTCTTGACCAAACCGAAGACGATATCATTTCTTTAATATTATTTAATATACACGGTTTATAATGTCTGGTTGTTGTTGTTGCTGCTGTTGTTGCTGTTGTTATTGTTGTTACTGCTGCTGCTGCTAGTGTTGTTGTAGTTGTTGTTCATTTCGGATATTAGATTTGGTCTTCTATGTTCAAAGTGTATATTAACTATATTAACCTCATATATCAATCAGTAGGAAGCCCGTTAAGAAATGAGTTTCAGTTTGGTGACGAAGGCGGGGTTGGTGGTGCTGTTGTGGTTAGTGGTGGTGGTGGTGGTGGTGGTGGTGGTGTGAGAGGCGGGGCTGCGAGTTATCCTTTGTATATCTTCATTTCCACAGTCCAACGTCCAATGAAAGCTTCAGTATATTATTAAATCAACAAGTTTCGACCGGTACCATTATAACTAAATAGACTCATAC
>NC_068993.1:51406253-51407601 GCF_001194135.2 Octopus bimaculoides
TGATGGTGGCGGTAGTGGTGGTGCTGGTGCTGGTGCTTGTGGTGAATGTAGTGATATTGTTCTTATTGGTGGTGGGTGGTGGTAATGGTGGTGGTGATGGCAGTGGCGGTTGTGGTACTGGTGTTGGCGATGGTGGTGGTACTTGCGGTGCGATATTTAGCCTCAGGGCAGTTCTGAACAAGTTCACCTACGAGTATGTTTAGAATATATTCAAGCCGTGGCCATCACGTCACTAAAGTGACGGGGGTACAAAATGGTACCGACATTGCTAGAAATAAGAGTCAAAACGACTCATTAGCCACCAGAGCGCTATCTTAATTACAAAAGAACTACTAGTGGTTTCATGCTTTTACGATACTTTAAAGAAGTAAATTTGTTAACAAGCCATGTATCTCCAAGCAATCTATCAGACTCTATTTATGAGTTAAACGTATTTTAAAATCAGGACGCTGGATAGTGAGAAAATAAGAAAAGAAAACAAGTATAAAAACTCGAAGAAGGTTGATGCAAAAAACGGAACGAGAAGGAAGGAATGAAGGCCTGAAAACGAAGCTCACTGATTGCAGAAACCACAATTAATGCAGGAAGTATATAACAAAACATGCGATTCATCAACTCAACATGGATCGGGTAGTATCCTCCAGTTCCACAGCAGAAACCTATCAATGTGTTTTCAGCTGCTAAAAATTTCAGATCTGGAATTATGTAGTGTGGAGGAATTCTTGGATCTGAGAAGAATATGACGTTTTTCTGCTGCGTATGAGTTGGAGTTCTTAGATGCATTAGCTGTGCTTACGTCCCAGTAAATTAGCGGTTCGGCAAAAGAAAAATATTGAATAAACACCAACCTTAAAAAAAAATATATATATATGTATATCATATATAAATATGTATAGAGAGAGAGAGCAACGTGAAATGAAGTGTTTTGTTCAAGAACACAACTCGTCGCCCAGGAATCGAAACCACAATCTTATGATCATGTGTCCAGCACTATAACCACTAAGCCACGCGCCTCCACATTGCAATACTGGACAGTACTGTGACTAAAGAACAACAACCACAACAGCAAAAACAACAACGGCAACAACAATAACAACAAGAAAGATGATGATAATGATGAAGATGATAATGATGATGAGAAGAAGACGATGGAAGATGATGAGAAGGCGAAGAAGATGAAGAAACGATGAAAAATAGAAAAAAGTAAAGTTACACTAATGAAGTATGAGAGAAAGCGATGTGGTCGAAAAATAGTGTAGGTGGTAGCGGAGGATGTAGTGTTGTTTTAGCTGTTGTTATTGGAGGGGGGTGATGGGGGTGATGGTGATGGTGGTGGTGGTGGTGGTGG
>NC_068993.1:51407676-51408197 GCF_001194135.2 Octopus bimaculoides
GGGGGGGGGAGTCGAGGAGGGGGAGATGTGTGTGGTGAAGCACAACGTATTAAAGTCTGTATTGATGGGTTTACTCAGTAAACATGGTAATAATTAATTGCGGTGACGTTGTTGTTGTTCTTGCAGGTGGTGGTGGTGGGAATAGCAGTGGTAGTGGGGATAATGGTTGTGGTGGGGATAATGGAGGTCGTGGGAATCATGTTGTGGTGGTGGTGGTGAGACTGTTGTAGTTGTTCTTGTTCTTGTCGCTGCTCTTGTTGGTAGTGCGGATGATGATGGCCGTGCTGAGGGTGAGGCTGTTCATGTTGTTGATGTTGTTGTTGTTGACGTTATTGTTGTTGTTGGCAGTGGTGATGATGATGGCCGTGCTGGTGGTGAGATCGTTGATGCTGTTCTTGTTGTTGTTGTTGTTGTTGGTGGTGGTGGTGGTGGTAGCGATGATGATTGTAGTCGTGGTGTGGCGATGGTTGTGGTGGCGGTAATGTTGTTGGTGGTGGTTATTGTAGTGGTGATGGTGATGG
>NC_068993.1:51408207-51409216 GCF_001194135.2 Octopus bimaculoides
ATTTTGAAGTCCATCCTTAAAGGGTTGTTGTGTACCACAAGGAACAAGGTAGGATTTTAGCTGTGTATATGTATGCGGCGCCTCTGTGTACAGTCCATGTCTTTATGCATGTATGTATGTGATCGTGTGTGTATGTGTGTGCAAGAGTGTATGATCGCATGTGTGCATAAGTATGCCTGTGTGTATGTATGCGGTTTTAGTGAGAAGAGTACATGACGTCATGTTTAAATCTGTGAGAGTGTATGTGTGTGAGAGATTGCGCGTGTAAACATGCGTGTACTTGTATGTGTGTGCGTGTGTATATATCAATACGTTTAGGTGTGTCTCACTATGTGTGCATAAGTGTCTGCGTGATTGTGTGCTAAAAGATGCAAACACACTTCCATAAATATTTGTTTACGTATCCACACGTCTATATTTGTGCAGGTGCACGTTTATGTAGTGTGTGTATGTGCGCACGCGTGTCTGTGTATCTATGTGCATGGGTGGGTGTACACGTGTGTATGGAATGCACGTGAGTATACATTTGTCTGTTGATAAACTATGTAACTATAATTTCGTACATGCGTGTTTTGTACGTTTATATTTTCGTACATGAGTTATATTTTCGTACATGAGTTATATTTTCGTACATGTGTATGTTCATGGAATCTAGGACATCCGCCCACCATGGACAATAAACCTTACCCCCAGGAACAATCACCCCTAAGGAAAACAGACGATGATTTAAATCTTTTTAATATATTTGAGAGGGGGTAATTAACCAGGTGGAATAATTGTCCTAGAGGGTAGTTGTCGTCGGAGGGAGCAGCCAACAGTTCTTTATGTTGTTTGTTTTGTTTTCCATTAGTGTTTTTCGTTGTTCGAAAGAAGAGTTCATGTTTCGTGTACTCGTGCTTCGTACTCTTTTGTTATACACATTTCACGACGTCCTGTGCTCACATATGCATATATGTATACATATAGATGTAAGTAGGTACATATACGTATGTATATATGCATATATATA
>NC_068993.1:51409929-51410777 GCF_001194135.2 Octopus bimaculoides
ATGTATATGCATGTGCGAGCATGATGCTTCTGCAAGAAAGTAACTGACACACCCACCTACACACACATATACTGAGAAAGAGAGAGAGAGAGAGAGAGAGAGAGAGAGAGCGGTCGAAAGAAAAATAATGTGAGAAAAATCAACCTAGTTTGCAATTATGTCTTCAATTGTATATTTTTGTGCGTGTGTGTGTGTGTATAGCCGGGTATTTCCATGTGCGTATCAATATCTTTATGTCTTGTATATGTGTGCTTGTATACACAGTGTGTATTTTGTGAATGTGTGAGTATCTGTACGTGTTCCGTGTATATATGTGTGAGTGCGTGTGTGTGTGTGTATGTGTGTGCCAGTGTGTATAATTATAGACACATGCATGGGATTTTCACTATTATCGTATAGTATATTTATGTGTTAGCGAAATTGCAGCGGATTGCAATCGTATGTATATGTGTTGTATACGCAGTCATGAGGAAATGGTTAAGAAGTGAGATTAGGAATCGTAATGACACAGGTTCGATCTCAATGCGTATCACCAAGTTTCAGTGTCTTGTACTGTTGGTTTTTTTATTAGTAGATGCCTTACATTTACACTATCGAAGCATGTTAAAAAGACTGCAGTTATAAGTCCAAAACCAAGCAGGGAACGTATTTGATAACCTCTCCGAAACGTACGGAGTCCACGGCCTGGTTAGGGGATACTGCGAGCTGGTTTACTGTATTTACACTTATTTGTCGAAACCGAGACGTTTTCTTCATAACAGAAAATGCACTGAATAGCAGTCATGCGGTTTCCTGTACGTCTCTAACATGTTCGAACTGCTAACAAGTTTACATATATATATATAGAT
>NC_068993.1:51411383-51412071 GCF_001194135.2 Octopus bimaculoides
ATATATATATATATATATATATATATATATACGCACATACATATACATATATGTAGATAGATAGATAGATACGGTGATACGGTGTGTATAGAAACATGGAACTGCTGCAGGCGTAATGTTTCGTCAGCGAAAAAATCCTCAGATATTTGTATCCAAAACATAGGTCTCAGCTTTGGAAGCCGGTAGACCACCAAGCACCAAATATCGACTCAATTAGATGTCTTCAAGAACAAATATCCCGGAAGTTCAAATTTCTGCTAATAAATAGTTTTTATTTCTGTAATGAAATAAAAGCCAGTCAATAACGTTCATTTATTTAAAACGAAAATGTCAACCGTATCTCTTAGAGTGATCTTCCATTGTATAAGGTGTTTTAACACAGTTAAACACCAATCATTCATATTTCTGTCAAAACTAATTTTTTCAACGATAGCATTAAAAATTCTTCTACTGCCGTTCTCCTCTTCCCTCTAAATATTGCACATAATATATTACACTTAATCCTTTTATACTGGCTTCACATTCCACTGCGTTTTCATCAACATTTCCATCAGTCCGCGCCTGTATTTAGTTTAACATTCTTTTTTTTTTTTTTTTCAAAAAGACTATTATGACTCAGATATTACTATCCTTAAAAATTTCATTTTACATACAGAACTTACACAGTGAATGTTATTTATATATATAT
>NC_068993.1:51412614-51416209 GCF_001194135.2 Octopus bimaculoides
GAATAAAAATGGAAAAAAAAAAAGGAAATACGTCAGTTGAAAAAGAAGAAAAAGTTCAAAAAATCAAAACTAAATCATACACACTTAGCATGCTTAAATATCTCAAAGAAAACATTGTTATATTTAAAATGTGAATAAAACCTCATTTTTTGTATACACGTGTAAATGCCATTATATAGATTGTGTTGTCATTGTGTACAAGTCTTGTATTGTCAGGAAATAAGCGACTTAAGATATTTAATCTTAAATTGCTTAAACTACTATTTATAGTGTTCAAATTAAATGTTACATTTTTCCCTGTTACTATTTTTCTTTTTTCTTCTTAAACAACATTGTAAACTGTGTGTTGTGACTTATTTTTCCTTTGACAGTATTTCCGTTCAACCCGATTCTGTATACATACATCAATATTTTCATATTCTGCATTGACGTTAGCATCTTTATATAACTTAGTTCCATAATTGTAAAAACCTCGTGTTGGATCTGTTGAGTTTCCTTTAAGCTTAATTTAGTTACTTCCCTTGCTTTCGCATCGTATCCTGCCATTCTATTACGAGCCGTATTTATAATATTTTTCGCTGTTATATTTATGAATTACTATAATAATAATAATGATGATGATGAGGATGATGATAATGATGATATTAATAATAAAAATAAAAGGGGCTGATTGCTACCTAGCCCAGATACCAGGAAACCCCAAAATGGCAGAAATTCAAATGATAGTGGTCATGGGAACTGCCCATATCCTACGCAAAATACTTTCTATCTAATCTCAAATTTTTAAACAAAGAATTTTCTTATGGTTTCTTAAACATTCCCTAGAACAACACTATGTACAAAACCAAATATATGGCACCCTAGGCATATCCACTCACACTTGGAACATCCATTGCAGGAATTCTGAATTACTGGAGTGGTGAAAATTGCAAAGGAGCTTATAATTTTATATTCGGATTTATTTTAATATATATATGCGCTGTATATCATAACTAGTAACACTAAAAAGCATGGTGGCAGACTAACTACTATACTAGAAGTAGATTGGATGGTAATGAACTACGTGGAGCTCTAAATCATAGAGTAGAAGTCAAACATCTAAGTGTACACACAAGATACATATGCCATTATGTTGAACCGTTAATCCCTACATATTTTCATTATCTCTCCGTTCTTTTTTACTTTTTAATTCTTTCTGTCGAGGAGCGTAGTCTCCAAACGTCAAAGACTTTTCCATTCTTCCCGAATATAAAACTAATACACCTTCTTGTTGTTCCTTAACCTGCCTTCGTCTTTTGTTTACTCTAAATTTGAACTATATACATACATACATGCATACATGCATACATGCATACATATATCCATACGTATGTATACATACATACATACATACATACATGCATACATACATATACATATATATATATATTACATTTATATTGTAATTTATTCGATTATTTTATGTTATAATATTGAACATATTTTATGGATATCGATCTATGCTTATCTTTTACCTTATACATTATTCGAGGACTTTAGTTATGAGATATAGTTTCACTAGTTTTTATTAGGTTGTTTTTTGACCAGAGTACATGATTGTGATGTGATATAGATTGGTAAACAACGTGTCTACTGGTCAATGTCCACTGTGTAGTCTATGTATCATATTTTAAGTTCTTTCGTTTGCTGTTCCTTGGCTTGCTGCTATCATGTCGGGTATCGGAAATTGTGTTGCTTTTTTTATACCCTTTTTAGTTTAGTTTTCCATTTGTATTATAAATTTTAAGATAACCTTGTCTTTTATCGGAATAAGTTCTTTGTCGTATTGGTACTGCTATGTAACTATAATTTTATATTGTGTTCTTTGATGTTGTTACTTATAGTAACAAGAACGCGTTGAACATACCATGCTAATGTCTCGTCTCAGGCAGCGTTTATGTTTTTAAGGTTGCTGACACCACCGGATAAAATGGATGGATGGATGGATGGATGGATGGATTAATGTACATGTATATATATATATATATATATATATATATATATATATAGAATAGCTGTTGAAACCATAGTGATACCCGTTTGGCAACGGATGATGGGAATACATAAATGTCATGCTTGTTTGTAAATTTTAATATCGTAATATTCTTATTCTGAGTTGTCCTTCATTCTGGTATAGTGAAAAGCGTTTGTCGATTCAAGGTTTGTGAAGACTACTTTTAATGATCTTGGTTGTTTTTCTTCAAAGATAATCTTATTAATGTTAGTTAACGCTAAGATATTCGTGTCTAGATTTGAGGAGATTCTGTGGTACACATACAGGGTGGGCCATAATTATGGGACACATTTTAAGTTCTAGTATCTTGGATTATATAAATGGCACAATGTACCAAATATATTTATTACATAAATGATATACAGGAGTTCAATACATTATCTAAGATTTTATATTTTTTACAGGTAATTGGTGTTGGTGACCCTCATAATGTCGTGAATTCTAAAAGAAAATTTACATACGTGGTCGAAGCATACTTCACCAGCCAAAGATCCATCGTTGCAACCCAAAGAAAATTTCGACAGTATCTTAGAAAGTGACACACATCATCCCGAAAGTTGATCTTGCGTGCTGTTACAAACTTCCTTGGGACAGGCGATACCGAGAAGAAAAAAACCCGAGGTCGACATCGAGCGTCTGGTAGTGCAGGGGACTGCCAAAGTGTGGGGAACGCTATTGTACATAGTCCCTTGAAATTCACTCGTCGATTGGCTCAACAATTGAATATTTCTTGAACCTGTGTCAGAATGATTTTAAAACAAGACCTACACTTGTATCCATGTAAGGTACAGCTTGTGCAGCAACTGCTTCCACCAGATAAGGTGCAGCGAAAGATTTTTAGTGTTTGTTTTGTCAACATGGTCATCGCTTGATCACATCAGATGAAGTTCATTTTAACCTTTCTGGTTATGTTAATAAACAAACTTGTAGGTCTTGGGGTTGTGAAAGTCCTCAAGTCGGGCATGAAAGGCTTTTACACAGTGATAGGGTTACAGTGTGGTGTGCAGTGACATTTGCATGTGAGATTTATTCTTAATATTTGAGGACGACATGGTGCAGTTGTAACAGCAACGGTAACGCCAACTGTAACGGTAACCACATGCTGAAGACCTTTTTTTTCCGAGTAACAAAGCTTGCCCTGACACAGATGAGAACGCCACAAGGTGGTGCCACTAGTCATACAGCGCAACTCTCAATGACAACGCTTCGAGAAAAATTCCCTGGACATCTCATTTCGTGATTTGGTGATATCCGTTGGTCTTCCAGATTACCGGATCTAACCCCAGTGGACTATTTTCTGTGGAGTTACCTCAAAGATAGGGTACACGCAAGAATATCCAAGAGGAACTAAAACAAAACATCCGTAGAGCGATTTCAACCATTCCGGTCGATATGCTACGCCGCTGTGTGCTTGATATGAGAAAGCCAGCTCGTGAATGTACTTTTCCTGGTGGTGACCATCTCCAGGATGTAATATCAAAATCCCAGATATTATATCGAACTCCTGTATATCAGTTATATAATAAATATACTTGGTATTCT
>NC_068993.1:51420552-51421273 GCF_001194135.2 Octopus bimaculoides
ATATATATATATATATATATATATATATATATATATATATATACATTTATATGCTCTTATATGTATAATTATACATGTATACATATATATGTATATATGTATATGAATATATATATACATATATATATATATGTATATATATGTGTATAAATATATTTATTCACATATGTATATACATATATATACATATCTGTATATATATATATTGTATATACATTGTATATATATATATATATATATATATGTTTAGATTTCTGTAATATATGTATCTCTTGCAATAGCATTAGTTTATTTTGTCATATTAGGATTCAATTTTATTCGGTTTTTATTTAGTGATATATGTGGATTTATTACCTTATGCGCTCGCGCACGCACACACGTGCACACGCACTCATATACACATACATTCACACACACACACACACGTAGGTACGTGCATATGTGTATATATTAACAATATTACTGTTATCACTCAGGTGAAGTATACTTTCGTATGAACCAGGAAGATTATTTTCAGGTATGTATATGTGTTGAGTGTAATATATATACATATAAAAACATACAAACACAGATATACATATATATGTATTAATATTTGTATATATACGCACACACATATATATACATATATATATGTATAAATATATATGTGTGTACATATATGTGCACATATAAATATATAGATATATATACACGTATATATATATATATATATATATAT
>NC_068993.1:51421723-51422870 GCF_001194135.2 Octopus bimaculoides
GTGTGTGTGTGCCATGTATTTATATATATATATTCGTATGCGTGCTCATGTGTATGTATCAATTTTTTACTGATTCAAAAACTATCATCAATCTTGACAACCTGTTT
Organism: Octopus bimaculoides; assembly: GCF_001194135.2. Classification (NCBI taxonomy): domain Eukaryota; kingdom Metazoa; phylum Mollusca; class Cephalopoda; order Octopoda; family Octopodidae; genus Octopus; species Octopus bimaculoides. Next base: position 51,421,831 of record NC_068993.1, read on the forward strand.
ACTTTTTATATATTCCAGTATATAATATACTTGGATTTTTCAAAAATTATTATTATTATCATTATTATCATTATTATTATTGATATTATTGTTGTTGCTGTTGTTATTATTATTATTATTATTATTATTATTATTATTATTATTATTATTATTATTATTATTAGTAGTAGTAGTAGTAGTAGTAGTAGTAGTAGTAGTAGTAGTATCAATATTTTTGTTACCTTCTATTATTATTATTTCATATATTAGTGTTCTTATTGTTAACACATCGGTTGACATAATCGTGGTAATGGAGTCCGTCTCTTTACTATCTTAGTTCAAATTCTGACGTGGTTTACTCCTCCCTTTTCCCTCACCGTGATCTCTAAAACATTTCTTTTAAATACTGAGATCTGTATACTCGAATATATTTGTACTGATCACACCAACCTAAATGATGTCCTTAAAACCTGTGTATAAAGTGATTGTCTTTATCATATCTTTTCTCATGGTGGTGGTTTGTTAGAATATTTAATGTGGCGGAAGAAATGTATCAAGGTATGCTTTGTTATTTTACGTTATAGTCTCACATCCAGCCGATGACATCTCTGTCTTTTATGATTTCATGCAAGATAAAATAAAGTACCCGTCTCTTGTCCTGGGACCGATGTAATCGATTAATTCTCACCCTTATAATTTGCTGGCCTTTTGCCTAAAGTGAAATCCACTCAGTCGGCAAGGTACTCGAAACATCAACATGTCGAAAGAAGTACCCTGCGGCTTTTATTCCGATTCGCTTGGATCTGATTTCAAAAGTTTTCCCCGATCATCGTAACCTTTCATCCTCTCGGGGTCCATAAAATGAAAGTACTATCGAAGGTCAAGTAATGGTTCGAATGTATCGGCCACTTACTCTCGCCTCGAAATTGTCCTCCTTGTACCTGGAATACAAACATTATTATTATTATTATTATTATTATTATTCAGTAGTTTTATTTTTATAACGTGCTTTCACTTCACTACCGAGCGCAGCTCTGTGTGCCTTGGGTATGTGCTGTGGT
>NC_068993.1:51423817-51425624 GCF_001194135.2 Octopus bimaculoides
CCTGCCACCTTCTGTGCGTTGTATATATAGCCTTTCTATGTCAGATTTTGGGTGGTGCATCCTATATCCTGTCATTATTTTTCTTGTTTTCCTGTCTATTTTACATAGTTCGTTTAGTGTCCAGTTAAGGATGTTGTAGCTGTAGCTTATAACTGGGACAGCTAAAGTGTTGATACCCATTATTATTATTATTATTATTATTATTATTATTATTATCATTATTATTATTATGATTGAGGATGTTGCACAATATCCAATATGGTGATGTTGTTGATTGAAGATATTGTGTCTTCCGGGGGTTTGTACTGTCTGTCAAGTCACAAGGACTTCAAATAGACAATACTTTACGCAATATGCGTGCAGTTCCAAATAAAACCGATTTTTGCGATACACCTAGATTGTAGGGTGTTAAATTTCCAGATATTTCTTCAGGTTGGGTGGAATTGAACCCAATGTTCCGATAACAATATTGACAAACTTTATGTTTGACTCTCGTAACTGCTCCATCTTGGCGATCTCAATTCTCAGGTCTGAATATTTATCAATATTTTCTCTTTCTTTCATGATAATATGTGGATTTCCTGACAGCCCCACGTCGTTTAATAAGCACTCTTGTCTGTCCCGCCTAAAAGCTATTATATCCGGTCGTCGTACTCTAGCGCATTGTCAGTCTGGAAGTCAGATTCCCCAAAAATCTTTACCTTCTCTTTTTCGTCTATTACCTTTTCCAGTGTATGTTGGTACCAAGTACCACTTATTTCGCATCCATACTTCTGGCATAGTAGCCAGTGAGGGTCTGGGGCTACCTTGTCGTGTCTACGCTTGTACTCTTTCTGCAGAAGACTTTCTCAAGCACTAAAAATGTAAGTCACGCTTTCGACCCCCTTCTCACACATTCTGCAGAGGTTCTTTGCACTTGGGTGGTATATATCCCTTTCACTGAGTTGGTATTTAATGCCTGATCCTGGGCAGCGATGATTAGGCTTTCAGATTTTAAGGTCTTCGACAGGAGAGACCATCACTATGTTATTAAGCAGTGAAATGGCAGAATCGTTAGAACGCCGGGCGAAATGCTTAGCGGTATTTCGTCTGCTGCTACTTTCTGAGTTCAAATTCCACCGAGGTCGACTTTGCTTTTCATCCTTTCGGGGTCGATAGATTAAGAACCACTTGTGTACTGGAGTCGATCTAATCGAATTCCCGAATTCCCCCTCCCCCCAAAATGTCAGGCCTTGTGTCTATAGTAGACAGAAGTATTAAGGCAGCGAACTGGCCACATATCACTATGATTCCTTATATTGTACTACAAATTTATATTCTTCTCTTTTATTCTTTAACGTGTTTGTCATTCGACTGCGGCCATGCTGGAGCACCGCCTCGGAGAGTTTTAGTCCAAGAGATCGACCCAAGAACTTATTCTTTGTAAACCTAGAACTTATTTTATCGGTCTCTCTTGCCGAACCGCTAATTGACGGGGACGTAAACACACCAGCATCGGTTGCCAGGTGAGGGTAGGGGGACAAACACAAACACAAAAACATATACATACATACATACATACATCCATCCATACATACATACATACACACACGCATATATATACGACGGGCTTCTCTCAATTTCTGTCTCCCAAATCTACTCACAAGGCTTTGGTTGGTCTGAAACTATAGTAGAAGGTGCCAGGCAGTGGGACTGAAACCGGAAACATGTGGTCGGGAAATAAGCTTCGTGCCACACAGCTACAGGTAAATGTATATATATATATATATATATATATATAAAATCCTGTATTCTAGCGGTTCAATAA
>NC_068993.1:51426338-51426729 GCF_001194135.2 Octopus bimaculoides
ATATATATATATATATATATATATATATATATATAAATATATATACATATATATGTATATATGTATGTATGTATGTATGTATGTATGTACGAATGTATAAATGTATATATGCTGCTAGAGCGAGTGTGAAACTGTATGAATATGTGTGTATATGTGTGTGTGCTTGGATGTATGTATACGGGTGTGTGTGTTTACATACACACAGAAGTAAATAGATAGAAATATAGACAGATAAATAGATAGATAGAGAGAGAGAAAGATAGACGGGCAGGCAGACAGGCAGGCACATATAAATACGTATATCTACATATGCATACACGAGGAAACACACGCACACGCACGCACACACACACACACACACACACACACACACACACACACACACACACAC
>NC_068993.1:51438234-51440943 GCF_001194135.2 Octopus bimaculoides
ATCTGAAGTTTTATTATTTTCATTATTACGTGGCGTGAAGACGGCGAGTTGGTAGAGTCGTTAGCGCGCTGGACGAAATGCTCAGCGGTATTTCGCCCGTCGCTACGTTCTGAGTTCAAATTCCGTCCTGGTCGACATGCCTTTCATCCTTTCGGGATCGATAAATTAAGTACCAGTGAAAATCTGGTGACAATGTAATCGACTAAACCCCTCTTCTAAAACTTCGGGCCTTGTGCCTATAATAGAAAGCATTATAGAAATTGGGATGAAGGCAGCGAGCTAGCAGAAATGTCAGCACGCCGACCGAAATACTTAGCGGTATTTCGCCCATTGCTACGTTCTGAGTTCAAATTCTGCCGAGGTAGACTTTGCCTATTATCATCTCGGTATCGATAAATTAAGTACCAGTGAAATATTGGGTCGTTGTAATCAACTAGCTTCTTTTCCAAAAGTTCAGGTCTTGTGCCTTGAGTAGAAAGGATTATTAGGTGGGGTGAACTGGCAAAATGGTTATCAAGTCGGTAAAAAAGTGGCATTTCGTCAAACTTTACGTTCTGCGTTCAAATTCCGTCGAATTTGATTTTACTTTTCATACTTTTGGGCCCGATAAACTAAGATGACAGGCAGAGTCCACCTCGGGTGGATTTGAACTCAGAATAAACGGAGAAGGGGAAAATATCTGAAAATTGACTTCAGTAGCTAACTAGAAAAATTACCTTTTGTCCCACTTCTTCACGAATCTGCTAATCCAACTCCCTCAAGAATAAAGGTTTCTAATTTAGGGATCACTTTTGAGGGAAGATTTATTTCATCACACTGACCCCAGCACTAGAGTGTTACTTTATTTTATGGAACCCATATTTAATGCTGAAGTTAACTTCGGCATTGATAAGATACACTAATGTTTCTGCCAAAGGCGGCAAATGTGTACTTAGATGCCTTTTGGTATTGTGATACCAATATTTATACTGCCAGGCAACCTACTATAATGTAGATACGCTACAATTATTGTTGTATTATTGTTAGTCAACAATATGGTGATTCTGATTTTATCCGACCTCGAATCAAATGAGTTCTAATTGTGGATTCTTCGACTCTTATTGAGATTTAAGTCTATATACAATACATTGAATAAGCTGTACATCGTAAAGGCTCTAGGGCATAATTGGAGTGAAAATTGGTTGCTATTTCGAGAATTTTGGGCAATCAGATATACGAGGGGGTATTGAAAATTTCCTAGCTTTGGGTAAAAGAAAATACAGGAAGATCAGTTAATTATGGTTTTATTCAACATATTCCCCTCTCAGATTCACACAGTTACCGCAACGGTCCTTTAGGTTTTTTAAGCCCTGTAAAAGAACACGGAATGTTGGGCCTCCAACCAGGCCTTTCCCAATACCATTAAAGTCAGGAACTTTTCCACACCCCTCCTATACTCCATCGGTGGAATGTAGCGTAGTATATTGTTGTGTTGTGTAACAAAATTTAATGTAATATATCGTAAACCAGTGTGGTATCGTGTAGACAAATGTAGTATAGTGTACAATAGTGTATTATTCCTTACAGTAGTGTGGTGTAGTACAATGTAGCAGTGTAGTGTATAGCTAAGTGCAATGCTGTGTAATGATGTATAATATAATATCGCTTAGATATAGCGTGAAGTAAAGGATTCCCTGGACAGGACTTTAAACTACACCCCATAGCGGAGACCTGATTCAGGAGTTCAGCGTTTCGAAGTGTTTGTTGACTCGGTTGTTGTTGTCGTTGTTGTTAATATTTATTTATGACCGAGTAGACGTATGATCAAATGATTCCAACCAAGACATTCTCATCGAACAGTACAGCCATAGCTACAGTCTACAATGAGTTGCTCTCTTTTGAATACATCAAGGTGTGTGCATGATTGCATTTTGAGAGATATCTGACTGCTATTTCTAACGAATCTGGTAGCCAACTGGAGACATATTCGCAAACTCTGGCATTTTCTGAGTAGTGAAGCGGGGGGGGGGGATTCACCCTGGTGGCCATATCACGATACATTCATTACTAATGCACACCCCCACCCCTATCGTGTCTCAAGGGGATTTATGACACATAATCTTACCACCACCCACCTCCACACCCTCTCACTTCTTTACTGATCAATATTTCATCTTTTGTCAGAGATTATTTCCTTCCTTCTTCAAATTGTTTTTTTTTAATCTCTTTGATTTCATTCGTTTTTTTCTTCCTTTTCTTCTCTCTTATTCTTCCTTTTCTACTTCTTCTTCTCTCTTCTCTTTTCTCTCTCCTTCTTCCCGTTCTCTCTACTTCCTTCTTTTCTCTCTTCACCTTCCTCTTCTCTCTACTTCTTCCTCTTCTCTCCCCTTTTTCCTTTCCTCTCTCCTTTTCCTCTCTCCTTTTCCTCTCTTCTCTCTTCTTCTTTCCCTTTTTCTCTCTACTTCCAATTCTCTCTTCTTCTTCTACTACTACTACTACTACTACTACTACTACTACTACTACTACTACTAATAATAATAATAATAATAATAATAATAATAATAATAATAATAATAATAATAACAGCAATAACGACAACAAAAACAGTAGCAGAAGAATACTTATAATAATGATGATAATGATGATGATGTGATGATGATAATAATATTGCAGCTGTTGATACTACTACTATACCACCACCACCACCACCACCACCACCACCACCACCAC
>NC_068993.1:51441137-51445073 GCF_001194135.2 Octopus bimaculoides
CAATAATAACATAAACAACAGTAGTTACAACAATAAGAACATTATCAACTAGAACAAGAACACAAAAAAAATATATATAAGAACGACCACCTCAGAGGATCCAAGAACGGCAGTAGCACCACCATCACCACCTCTACCATCACCGATACCACAAACTACAGCAACTACAAAAGAAACAACTACAACAATACGAAAAACAACAACAACAACTATAATGGCAGACGAGATTGCGGAAAAAATAATTCGACTGTGAAATGAGTTGATTCACATTCTTTTTATTTGTTTCACGTTTTGAACTTCACATTATCTGCACCTGGGCCACGATATGTGTATGTGTCTGTGTGTGTATATGTGTTTTTGTATGCATGTGTGTGTGTGTGTGCTTATGTGTTCGTGTGGATGCATGTATATCTATTCATGTAGGTATGTATGTTTGTGTGCATAAATGTGTGTTTAGGTATGCGTGCATGTTTTGCATGTATGTGTACATATTCTGTGTGTGCGTGTATATATATGTATACATACATACATACATGTATATATATATATATATATATATATATATATATATATATATATATATATGCGCACACATACATACATACATACAGACAGACACACGGACGTTCACTTACACATGTTTCTACTTACATGTACATATGTGTATGTTTGTAAAGAGAGAGAGAGAAAGAGATAGAGAAAAACAGAAAGAAAGAAAGAGAGTGAGACAGAGAGACTGCGTGAGGAAGGAAGGAAGGAAAATTGAATGATATGAATGTAGATAGGTAGATAGATAGATAGATAGATAGATAGATAGATAGATAGATAGATAGATAGATTGAAATTTGCAGATAGAAGCATAAATACATAATGCATAACGTATATACCTACCTACCTACCTGCCTACGTACCTACCTACCTACCTACCTACCTACCTACCTATCTACCCACCTACCTACCTACCTACTTACCTACCTACCTACCTACCTATCTACCTACCCTACCTACCTACCTACCCTACCTACCTACCAGCCTATCTACCTCCCTGCATACATACATGAATTCATACATACATGTATACATACATACATACATACATATAATCATGCATGCATACATACATACATACATACATACATACATACATACAGTCATACATACATACGTACACATGTACAGACATACATAACATCATACATACACATATATGTGCATACACATACGAATACATGAACGCATACATATGTACGAACATACATACTGTGTACTTGTATTATTCTGCCTGAGTAAGCACTATTTGCCTCAATCTTAGAAAACAACATATTAACGTAAGTAAAATTTTCGGGAGAAATTGCAGTGTAAAGTCATAAAATCAGATTTGATATTGCATCGGCTCTGCTTGTTAGAATCTTCTTCACAACCAACTGCAATAAAACCAACGGCAGCAACAACAGCTATTGCACAAGCTGTAAAAATTCCAGCAACAGTGCAGTAGAGAAGCAGAAACAATGATAAACACCACTATGGATGAGATAACGTGCAAACTCTTATAGTGGTTTCTTCCTCTGAAAGAAATAGTAGGCAGACGTTTCCTCACACCAAGCACAACTATATGTATATTAGGTAATCTGATACTAGATACAATATATTATGTATGCAAAGGGGGCGAGCTGGCAGAAACGTTAGCGCGTCGGGCGAAATGCTTAGCGGTATTTCGCCTGTCTTTACGTTCTGAGATCAGATTCCGCCGAGGTCGACTTTGCCTTCCATTCTTTCGGGGTCGATAAAATAAGTACCAGTTACACACTGGGGTCGATGTAATCGACTTAATCCCTTTGTCTGTCCTTGTTTGTCCCCTCTATACTTAGCCCTTTGTGGGCAATAAAGAAATAAGAAGCTAATGATTATAAGTGGAGCTGAACAGGAAGAATGTCTCGTGCTCCAAGGTACACAGCAATAAGGAAGTAACATCCTGAGCTGGGTCTGAACAGGCAAAACTTTCTACGTTCATTTTGGAGATAAGTTAGGAAGTCTCCATGAAGGAAACTCATCAACGGAAGTGTTTAAAATGCGAAGATGGCAGTGTACAATAATTGGCGTGGTTGTGAGATGTTATAGATATCTGGTTACATCCAATATATTCTATCTGGTTTCTCGTTGGATATACATTGCTGGAGTGTGTTCTTGCAACGTTCAAGTAATTCGTATAATAACCAAATTTTAAATGTGTTTCTAGTTCATAAAATCATCACTGCATCGTCTTTGTTGCACGATGTTTCTGCAAGTCTACGTGGCCATACGCATGTGCAAGATGTGCACAGCTGTATTCCTCTGTGCATGCATATGTGTATATAAGTACGCATTTTCATGTAAAAGTTTGCTTGTGTGTGAGTGGATGATGTATGTAAGTGCGTATGGGCAAGTGCTTGTGTAGGTGAAAGTGTATGTGCGTTGGTTCATGCTCACCTTTCTGTGTATGTCTTGTAAAACGAACGGTGTGAGTTTTAAACTCCTTTCAAGGGAACTGCGGTCGGTTCTTGTTCTTACTTAAATCCCGACCGATCGCAAGCATTCCAGCCGTGACCATCCTACATTCTTACAATGTACATAAAATGCATAACTACTTTATTGAACTGTCACTATTATATAACAGCAGGGAGTGGAACAGGACAAACCAACTACTATTTCTAGCAAGTAAAGCAACCACATGGCAGATTTTTGGTTTGCTGCAGCTGTTGTTGTGTTGACGATGTTGTTGTTGTGTTGACGATGTTGTTGTTGTTACTGTTGTTGTGTTGACGTTGTTGTTGTTGTTACTGTTGTTGTGTTGGCGATGTTGTTGTTGTTCAAGTTGCTGTTGTTGTTGTTGACGTTGCTGCTGTTGTTGTTGACGTTATTGACGTTGTTGTTGTTGACGTTGCTGACGCTGTTGACGTTGCTGTTACTGTTGACGACGATGTTGCTGTCGTCGTCGTCGTCGTTGTTGCTGTTGTTGACGTTCTTGTTGCTAGCCCTGCTAACGCTGCTTCTGATGAGGTTTATGGCTGCCTTTATTGTTTCCCCTTGTGATGCTGTAAACATTGTTCTTGCATTTGTTCTTCTGGCTCTATACGCTAACGTTGTTGCTCTTCGTTTTCTTATTCTTTGCGCTGATGTTGGTGATGCTGTTGCTAATGTTTTTCTCGTAGCTTTCTTCTTGTTGATATCGTAATACGTATTCTTGTTGTTGCGAACGATGTCGTTAAGAATATAGTCGTTGGTATTGCTGTAATACAGTAATCATTACCACATAAATCCTTGGTGTGTCGGTCAGTTTCTAATACACACACACACATTATATATATATATATGCGTGTGTGTATGTATATATGTGTGTGTATATATACATATGTATATATATATATGTATGTATGTATGTAACTATCTATCTGTATCTAAGTACATGTGTTTACATAAATGGAAATATATATATATATATATATATATATATATATATATATGTGTGTGTGTGTGTGTGTGTGTGTCTGTGTGTGTATGTGTGTATGTGTGTGTATATATACATATATATATAGAGAGAGAGATAGGTGTGCAAGTATATAAATGTGTTTACAGGTATATATATATATGTGTGTGTGTGTGTGGATATATATGTATATATGTAAACGTGTTTGTTCATGCGTGTACCTGTGTGTGTGTACGTGTGTGTGAGCGTGCGCGCGCGCGTGTACTTGTAAACTTTTTATTTTCTGTCTTCCATTTATTCCTGTTCACTGGTCATAAATTGGTTTTTCTCCTCAACTGGCAGTAGACTCCTGAAACACCGGAAGAGATAAATGGATGGATAATTTGATGGATAGAAAGGTAGGTAGATAGATAGATAGATAGATAGATAGATAGAAAGATAGATAGATAGACACACACACATATATATATATA
>NC_068993.1:51445921-51447729 GCF_001194135.2 Octopus bimaculoides
TATATATATATATATATTTATATATATATATATATTTATATATATATATATATTTATATATATATATATGACATCTTTTATTCTTTTCTTCTCTTATTTGTTTCAGTCATTTGACTACGGCCATGCTGGAGCACCGCCTTTAGTCGAAAAATTCAACCCCAGGACTTATTCTTTTTGAGCCTAGTACTTATTCTATCGTTGTCTTTTGCTTCCGGTCTACCACAATCTATAGTAGAAGAGTGTCCAAGGTGCCACGCATTGGGACTGAACCCGGAGCCATGTGCTTGGTAAGCAAGCTATTTACTACACCGTCACTCCTGCACCTATATACTTATACATATATATATACATATATACACACACACACATATATATAATCGTATGTGTATCTGTAAATCATATATACATATATGTATTCATATTTTTATTTATATACATTCACATACATGCATGCAGACATATTTGCATATGTGCGTACACACAAACATACGCACATGCAAACATACATACACGCATACATATATACATACATACACACGCACATGCTCGTACCCGCGCACAAATACATCTATTTATATCTGTCTGTGTGGATGTGTTTGCGTGTGTGTATGGGCCTATATCAATCTATCGATATATTCATCTCTCTCTCCCTCTGTACACACACACACACACACACACACACACACACACATATATATATATATATATATCTTATTATCGAAAACAAAAACAAATTTGAGACATACATTCTGTTGATTTTACATTCTTATACTTTTACAACATTTTTCCTCCTTTCTTTCTTCATTTTTATTGTTTTATTTCTATTTCTATGGTTTTAAATGTTCATCAAATTCAGCCAACCATCCGACAGGCCACCCACACCCATGCCAGGCTTGAAGCAAATATCCAACGAAGCACCCATATCCACACACAACCAACCACAAACATCTACCCATAATGTGTATTTTATTTCCATTTTCTGCTTGTCATCCTGCTCTAACGGAGCCAATACATGAGAGAATCAGAGAATGAGAGAATCAGAGAATGAGAGAATCAGAGAATGAGAAAATAAGAGGAAGGGAGACACTATATAGTTATGTGTGTGTGCATGTATGCATGTATGTATATATATACCGAGAGAGAGAGAAAGTGGGAGAATATGAGTGTAGGAGGTACAGCTACCTGGTGAAAAGATGTGCTAGAAAGCGCTGCTGAAGTTCCAGATTTAATAAACAGCTCTTTTGGTTAATGTAATCTGTGCTTGTGGTAAAGAGGCGCTGGTGATAGCTAAATTGTCTTTTGATCATAAGTTTCCTCGTCCAGGGCTGATTTCATGTTAAGTAACAACAGCAACAATGATTAATGTTGCTGCTACTACTACTACTACTGCTGCTGCTGCTGCTGCTGCTGCTGCTGCTGCTGCTGCTGCTGCTGTTGCTGCTGCTGCTGCTACTGCTGCTGCTGCTACTAATTTAGCTTCTCCTAACTGTTATGTCTAGCACTTCAAAAACCTATGTAGAGTTGCCTTTACTACTAGTTCACTTTTTCTGTTGTGTTTTTAGCCACAGGATAACAGTGCCGTTTCAGACATGGTCCTCACGGATTAATTTATACTCCCATACACCTGTCTACATCATTTACCGCTTTTGCTTCGCAGGTGTGGTTGTGTAGTAAGAAGTTTGCTTCCTCTCTCTCTCTGATTTCGGGTTCAGTCCTAATGCGTGGCACCTTGAGCTGTTGTCTTCTGCGTTAGCATCTGTTTAATCAAAGCTTTGCGAGTAGATTTAGTAGACGGTAACTGTAAGGAA
>NC_068993.1:51447739-51451645 GCF_001194135.2 Octopus bimaculoides
TTTTTTTTTTTTTTGTAAAGATATATCTAAAAAAAAAATCACCCCGAATCATATATTCGAATATAGGTCCATATTACAAGCTCTAAAGTACTCAAATATTCTTCATTTTCTCCACACGAACATGTGCTATTGAAACTGAGGCGTATCAAATATATTCGTACACCTGTTATGTCTGGAATATTCGACATCGAATGGTTGCAAAGGGTCAGAAATAACTCCAGTGCGTAACTGGTACTTAATTTATTTGACCCCGAAAGGATGAAAGGCAAAGTCGACCTCGGCGGAATTTGAACTCAGAACGTAACGGCAGACGAAATACCGCTAAGCATTTCGCCCGGCGTGCTAACGATTCTACTAGCTCTCCACCTTATTATTATTATTATTATTATTATTATTATTATTATTATTATTATTATTATTATTATTATTATTATTAGTAGTAGTAGTAGTAGTAGTAGTAGTAGTAGTAGTAGTAGTAGTAGTAGTAGTAGTAGTATCTTTAGACTCGTATGTATTCAGTGAATTTATCTTTGCTTCATGATACTCGATAGTCATGAAAAAATTGACATAGTAACATAATATTAACCAACCTCTAATAGCTTACATGATATAGCAGAGTGATAAATACTTTTTAATTCATAAAGCTCTTCTTTCACGTTATCGTATTAACAACAACCTTACTAGTTTTTCCCTCTCAATATGTGTTGATATGCTATTCATAATACACGGTATTAGGCCTTTAATTTATACTATTAACTATTCACTTCATGTTAATATTATAACATCAATATTTCTTGTTTGATATCTTCTCATCATGAATATATTACTTTATTTTTAAATACTTGATAAAACCCTATTATTTAATGCTATTATCTTGTGGGTTTATGACAATATTAATAATATCAATTTATCAATGTTTCATAACGATATGCTACATATACATATACGTTTCTTTTTGTATTTCTTAATTGATAACAACCTGTTATTTTATGCGATTATCGTCAAGGTTTAATATAATATAGATTTATAACATCAGCAAAAGATACAGAATTGTGGAGAAAGGTTATAGTCAATTGTGTTGAGAATATTCTATCGCTGCTACTTAGTTCATTGTGATGGGAAAAACATGAAAGGCCGAGGAAAATGCATTCCCTCGAAATGTGTGAAAAATGGTCGTAAATACAGATTCAAAATAGAGTAGTTTATTCTGCCGGATGTTTTGCCGTTCTGGTTGAATCTTTGTTCTTTCGTTTTTGACCATAAAAATAGGGCACTAATCAGTCACCCAACGTATCTGAATTTGCAACTGAAGTCTTTCCCTCTGTAAATAAGGGGACAGAGATAATATTACCCTTCATTCTCTCTTTCTTCATGCACCATTCTTAAAAGATTGGTGATTATGGACCTCGATACAAAAACCTGAAAATTCATGATTTTTCTTCGAAGAGACACACTGTTTGTTTCTCGTTGATTGTGTCGGTTACACTGCCAGTCTCCTCCCTTCCAAACATACCCTTCAGGCACAGTGAGTATTTGATTTTTAGGCACAGTGGGCCGTTTTTCATGACATCTGAGCATGTACACACACCAGTAGCCTATGTAGTCTATGGGCCCTTGACGGGTACTATCATCTTGGGCCAGAGGAGATCTAGGATTTGTGGTAACTCAGAGGTGAAAGGCCGAAAGAAAACGCGAGCTATCAAAATCTGTGTAAAATATTCACAAAGACAGATACAAAACCGAATAGAGTATTTCATTCTGCCAGTCGCTTTGCTGTTATGGTCAAATAGTTGTTCTTTCGTTCTCGAAAACAAAAGGTAAGGTTCTAACCTGTCATTTAACATATCCGAATTTCGTATTTACATTCCTCGTTCGAGGAATGTTGGCCTTGTGCCAAAATTTGAACAATATTTATTACTATCATTAATTCCATTCGCAAAGATCACATGGATATACATATTCGCAACACATATTTACGTGCATGCAAACTTAGCCATACATAAGAACATAGGTCTGCATACACACATATATAAGTATATTTCATGGACGTATGTCCCTGTGTCTATCTGTATTCACACGCACGAAAATTCGATGCAAGCATAAATAATCATATATACGCACTTACGTATGCACATACCGACATACACATATGGCGGCACATATATGCTCATACAGTGGAGTAATACGGGGACGTAGACAATCATGCATTTATGAACACATGCTCTCGAAAAGATCGCACAGACATATATACAAATACGCATATAAAGTTAATTTTACTATTTCGAATGTGAAGATAAATTGTTATTCGAGACATCCAGGGGAAGTTCCGATGTTAATGGATTATTCATACCGGATATACTTAAGAAGTAAACATTCTCCTCTCCATAGCTCAACATTTTACAAACACAGTGTCCTAGCAATTTTAAATAATTTGAACGGTCTCTCATTGAATAATATTTTTAAAAAACTTGCAAATTTTCAAGGTGTTTCGTTTAAACATAGCCATCTGAACCAATCTAACAAAAATTCTTGAATATTAGTCTAGGCCTAGAAGAGTGGACAGTGCTTTCGGCGTTTCGGCCTATCATCCTTCATCGGAATGTCGATAATCACTTGCGTACGCATAAAAGCACGCGCGCGTTTTCATATACACACGCATAAATGTATGCATATATATAAATATTTACATATACAAATGCATACATACATACAAGCATACATATATTTATAATTCCTAGAAACACTAGACAAATTCTGCTGCGTATCACACACAAACCAGCTTGAAAAAATATGACAAACACCGGATTAAAAAGCTGCAGAACCTCTGTATCAAACGCACCCCCATGCACATGAACAAAACAAGTACAATAAAATGAGGGGATGGTCATGGTTGGATTGAGTGTCATCATACAAAGTCCTGCTCAATCAGAGCTGACCGGAAATTAAATAATAACGGGAAAAAAATAATAACAAACCTATCTATACTAATATTGATAAGAGTAAATTTTAAAGTTATTTCTTCGGGGATATATATTACCTCGTTCAGATGCATTTTTATTAATACTTGGTAATAACTTCTTACTTTCGTCTATTATCTGCCAAGTTCCCTGCTAATATTAATGTTTCCCTTATTTCCCACTACTTGATATCTCATGAAAAATGTGGATATATTATATAGAAAGAGCTGGTAGGAAAGCATACACCATTAATCCTTAATATCGATCTATAATGGTGTGCAATTATTTTACCATTTTCTAGCCTATTAGTCCATGCGTTTTTGAAACCTATTATCATAATGTGAGTATTCAATAAGTACAACAGCAACGTGTACACAAAAAAAGGGATATACAAATAAATATACGTATACACGTAATTTCAAGCCTACCCATGTGGGTGGCTATGGTTATGTGTATGTACGTATATATATGTGCGTTTGTGTGTGCATGTGTGTTTGTGTGTTTTGTGTGAGCAAAAGACACTCACCTACATAAATACACAGGCCATATACACACAGGAATGTAGGTATGTTTCTATCTATCTATCAATCAATCTATCTATCTATCTATCTATCTATCTATCTATCTCTCTCTCTCTCTCTCTCTCTATATATATATATATATATATATATACACACATCTGAATATAATGTTTATATATATATAAATGAGAGAGTGTGTGTGCGTGTGTGTGTAATATATATACATATATATATATATATTTGTGTGTGTATGAATATATGTATGTATGTATATACATATACATACATACATACATACATACTTGCATGCATACCTACCTACGTACGTATACACATACATATGAAAAAATTATATGCAGGGACAAACACACACATACACATATATATACAAACATATATTTATATGTATATATATATAAATGCATATA
>NC_068993.1:51451655-51452880 GCF_001194135.2 Octopus bimaculoides
ATATATATATATACATATGCATATACGTGTATCTACAAATTATACGATTCACTGAGATAATGATATGTTCTAGTTAGTGTAATGATATCGTTGGATTTCGTTGATAATCAAGTACTATAGTTGTCGTTCCTCAAGTACAAACTCTTCATCACAGGAAATATAATCTTTTTATATTTCATATCTCTTGGAATGTATTTGATTGAAGCGTTAGGGAGTCGACAGTATAGGGGGAGGTTGATATGTAGATGGGAACGAAATGTACCTATTGCAGCAGCCACGAATGTAATGGCGACGATGATAGGAAGCAGGACGACGGCGAAGCAGAAAATGACAATACTGATGGTGCTGAATGTGTTTATAACGGTGATGATACTGGTCGTGTTGATGGTTTCTGGTTTAGGCAAAGAGCCAACAGCTGTGAAAAGAGGGGCACTGATTGATACCATGGATACGAATACGTATATAGTAGGTTATTTTACGGATCCCCGGAGATATAAATCGCATAGGCGAGAGCGCCTCGATTTGAAATCAGAATGGAGAGATAAATGAAATACAGTCACGAATTCATTCCAGTGCCCTAACGATTCTGCCAATCTAACGCACTCAAGCTGGTCATGGTGACGAAGATGATAAGTTTTATATTGGCGATGATGAAGCTAAATATTTCTATAATAATATAAGTTTTATATATATGTTAAGCTGATATTTTTCATATATATTCGAGCGACTTCCCGTTTTGATTAGAGGGCTAACACTTTCAAATTCATCACCAAAATTCCTAGATCATTATATTTCCATTGAGTCATTTTCTTCTTAGAATGATGTTTGCGTGTGTTGTTAGTTCCTTACAGAAAGCAAGACCTGTGTGATTTGCATAGACATTACTACCCGGATTTTAACAGTTGGCGGTTAGATTTAGCCATACAAATAGTAAAAGAATTTGCAATAAAATCCCTACTCAGAAAATCAAATTAATTCTCCATCACAAATGAGATCCCTAGGGGAAAGGAGTCTCAGAATATATTTAAAAAAACAAACTGTTATTCAAAGAAATGAATAGACTATGCTACAACACAATACAGCAAATGCTTGTCAGTAAATTTATTAGGAAAACGAATTGTATGCTACATGAAGCAAATGTATGATAATAATAATTCAATAGTTTATCACATTAACAAAATGATTTTAGATGCACTTCTTTCATTCACGTACAATATCATATATA